>NC_090175.1:5318208-5555708 GCF_024679245.1 Pseudorasbora parva | reverse complement strand
AAATACAGATAAATACTGCATGTGTTTGCTCAGTTTGGGTCTCTGAATAAAACTGAGCTGTTTCCCTCCATGTCAATAAAGTCTGATGTATCAAACATGATACTCAACAACAACAAAAAACACATACATATTTTGTCCAAAGGTTCGATAAAGTCTTCCATTTCCAAATTGTAGTTGATTGCCAGACTCTAAAGGGTTAATAAAATAAAATATTACATTTAAAAAACACATTTATATTGTCTTCAGAATTGCTTTTAGGACCCGTTTCGCTGTGTGACGGCACACACTCGACACGCGTGAGTCCTCGAGATCTCATCGCCGTTGCATAACTCTAGCATCATCAGAAACATGTGTCTTGAGGAGAGTTTTCCACAGATCAGTTTGAGATCAGCTGCACATGTTGAAATTATAAATCTTGTAATCGGTTGCGTGGCAGTGGGAAGCGTCTCTCTGATTAAAGCTGACTTTCACTGTGAGCCTGATGATGGTGGAGAATGAGCCCAGTGCGTTTAAGAGCTGTTGTCTGAGAGTAATGTCAGATCAGACCGCTGTCGGTGCGCCGCCTGAAGGCCACGCTCGCTCATGAATGAGAAGGTAATCTGCAGATTGATTGAGTCCAATGGAAGGAAAATGTGTTTTTCTGCTTTTTCATCAGTACACGAATGCCACACATCATAACACACGCTAGTGTGATTTTCTCTGAATGTGTTTGTGTTTACAGATAATGGCGTGTGTTTGCAGGTAATGTGGTGTGTGAGGCGGTGAACGGCGGCTGGGAGCAGAGTTTATACCTGCAGCAGCGGCTTCATCAACTCAAGGACACACTCAGAGACTACAGCCCTGTAAGACACACACACACACACACACATACACACACACACACACACACACACACACACACACACACACACACACACACACACACACACACACACGTTGGTCTATGTGGTTTACAGGGACTCTCCATAGGCGTAATGGTTTTTATACTGTACAAACCGTATTTTCTATCCCTTTACACTGCCCCTAAACCTACCCATCACAGGAAACATTCTGCATTTTTACTTTCTCAGAAAAACATCATTTAGTATGTTTTTAAGGCCATTTGAATTATGAGGACATTTGATATGTCCTCATAAACCACATTTATAGTGTAATACCAGTGTAATACCCATGTAGTTATACAAATTTGTGTCCTCATAAACCACATAAACAGGCTCACACACACACACACACACACACACACACACACACACACACACACACACACACACACACACACACACACACACACACACACAGGTTTGTTTCACTATATTAGTGAGGACATTACATAGACTTCCATTGATTTTATATCAGCTCAATTATATTTTCTATCCCCTAACCCAACCCCTATCCCTAAACCTACCCCTCACAGAAACATGTGCAGATCAACAGATTTAAATAAAAACATGTTTTGGCTGATTTATAAGCCTTTTAAACTAGTGAGGACCAGTCCAATGTCCTCACTAGTGGGTCATTTTCATGTTTTACTATAGAAGTGAGGACATTGTATTATATATGATATATGCATTGTATATGACATGTCCTCACAAGTATTGCCAAACAAGGAACACACACACACACACACACACACACACACACTCAGAGACTACAGTCCTGTAAGACACACACACACACACACACACACACACACACTCAGAGACTACAGTCCTGTAAGACATACACACACACTCACACACACACACACACACTCAGAGACTACAGCCCTGTCATGTGATTTCAGCAGTTTGACACGCGATCCGAATCATGAATCTATACGCTGATTCATAACCGTTTGAATCTTTATTTTTTTTTAGGATTGAAAACAAACGCAGAAGAGAAGACAATGCTGAATAAAGTCGTACTTTTTGTTATTTTTGGACCAAAATATATTTTTGATGCTTCAAGGGATACATTTCATTTTTGGGTGAACTAACCCTTTAATCCACTCATTAGTCCAGCTTCAGAATCCACAACTTTTGCAGTTGGTTCACATTAAATAACTTCAACCGTTTGCCCTTTTGAACGTAATAACGATTGCTCGTTCAGAGCATTACTTATTCAAAATCCTCCCTGAGCCGAGTCTGACCCGAAACACAGCCATAACAAGACGTTATTATGAAGTGTGCACGCTTCAGACTGCACATGCACGTTAGCTGGAGCCATCTGAAGTGTAGCCTATGCTTTTTAACGCTCCTCAGCTTTCGCGTCTGGTTTAATGAGAGTGTGCAAGGCTGTAAGTTTGAGGTTTGGGTCTCGGGTCCTCAGTGTAGACCTCTGTCTCCCTGTAGTCAATAACTGTCTCCCTTAAAACTCATCTTTGATCACAAAAATCACATATTTAAACGCTTTTTGTTTTCCTGTGTAAAAATATTCATTCCGTGTTACTGTAACTCTACAGGCTTTCCTCATTTCGAATAATAATGCACCCTCAAACAAGCGCTTTTGAATTAAAGCGTTTGAAAAATATGAAGCAGCAACACTGATAATAATCATAAACGTTTCATCATATCAGAATGATTTCTGAAGGATCATGTGACACTGAAGATGCTGAAAATCCAGCAGATGTGTCACAGTTTTACAGTGTGTAACACTTATAAAGCAAAAATATGAACAGCAGAGACTGAGCATTAAGAGTCTGAGTCACAGATGAGTGTGAGGAAATCAGTGTAGTAGTGTGTGAGTGACAGGAAGTCCATTAGCAGACCCGTGCGGTGTGTGTGTGTGTGTGTGTTTCCGAGATCACGTGTGAAACGTGCCGCCGGTTGAAAGGCTGTTGTCTACACGGACACTGGCCGAGTGTGTTGTGGAGGTCAGAGAGGCGGTTGGGTGTGTGTGTGTGTGTGTGTGTGGTGTCCCCTCGCTCAGACGTCGGGTCGGTTCTGTCGCTCTGATGGTGACGAGGCTCTGCCATTGTTTTTGTTATTGTGGTTTGCATTAGTATTCAGCAGCACATGTTCCCATCAGCCCCTGAGAACAGATCCGCACATCTCCTGCGCTTATTACCAGACATTATCACTATCACACACACAAGCACACACACAAACTCAAGCACACAACCACACACACATGTTGGTCTATGTGGTTTACAGGGACTCTCCATAGGCGTAATGGTTTTTATACCGTACAAACTGTATTTTCTATCCCCTTACACTGCCCCTAAACCTACCCCTCACACACCCACACGCACACATACAAATACACACACACACACACACACACACACACACACAC
The DNA here is from genome assembly GCF_024679245.1 of Pseudorasbora parva. Classification (NCBI taxonomy): domain Eukaryota; kingdom Metazoa; phylum Chordata; class Actinopteri; order Cypriniformes; family Gobionidae; genus Pseudorasbora; species Pseudorasbora parva. The sequence continues at coordinate 5,552,435 of NC_090175.1, read as the reverse complement.
ACACACACACACACACTGCCCCTAAAACTACCCATCACAGGAAACATGCTGCATTTTTACTTTCTCAAAAAAAACATCATTTAGTATGTTTTTAAGGCCATTTGAACACTGGTATTACACTATAAATGTGGTTTATGAGGAATTGTCCTTATAACCCATATATACCTGTACCAACACACACACACACACAGACTATTTAACTCCTGTTCAAGAGGAGCTGCCTTGCATGGGTTGGGGAACGGATTCCCAGAAGGCTTTGCACATGTCAATTAGAGCCTCTGAGAGCGAGGAAAGGGTGTGTGTGTGTGTCTGTGTGTGCGCGTGTGTGTGTATGTGTGTGTGTGTGAGTGTGTGTGTGTGTGTGTGTGCGTGAGTGTGTGTGTGTGAGAGAGAGACAGACCGTGTTGCTCCACCGTATAAAACACTGATGCCATAAAACACAACAGACTCAGAATGATGTCATAGGTGAACAGTGTGTGTGTGTGTGTGTGTGTGTGTGTGTGTGTGTGTGTGTGTGTGTGTGTGTTTCTCTCTGTTTGTTCTCATTGGACTCACTGTACGTCTCATCTGCAGATCTGGTTTATAAACATATCTTTCTAAAATAAACCCTCAGATGAAGTTCAGCCGTTCTTCAAGTGTGTGTTCCTCAGTGTGTGTGTGTTATTCAGTGTGTGTGTGTGTGTGTGTGTGTGTGTGTGTGTTACTCAGTGTGTGTGTTACTTAGTGTGTGTTGATCTCCTGTGTGCTGTTTGTGTTTCAGGAGGTGGAGGCTCTGGAGGTACTCGGCTCGGGTCCATCTGTGGGACGTTTTCCTCCTCCAGATGAGAGAGGAGAAGAAGAAGAGGAGGATGAAGAGCAGAAAGAAAACGAGTAAGTTTCTGTATCCTGTGTCTCTCGCCCCACAGCAAAACCCCCAGTGTTAAATCAACACTGCTCAGAGTGTATTTGGTCCCACTCCACTGAGAGTTAAAATAACACTGAAGCGGTGTTAAAGTTAATGAGATAATTAAGAGATTAATTAAGGGGTGATTGACCATTAGTGATGAACACCTGATGATAACAAGCAGAATGGGACAGGTCTGTTCATGGATTCGTCTCTCTCTTCCACAGGGACCCTCTGGCGCTGTTTGATGACATCATCAGTGATGTGGAGCTGCGCCCCGCTCTGAGGGTTGGTGGAGATCTGGCTCTCTGGACCGGCAGCGCTTCCTCCCACCAGCTGAAGGTCTGGGGGTGGATCAGGATCTTATATCACCACATGACTCACTGTACATCAGCATAACTTTAGATAACTGTAGAGCATGACACATAGGCCTGTGTGTGTGTGTGTGTTCAGGGGCAGGAGGGCGTCTCTGCCCGGCTGATGTTCGAGACGGTCACGGGACAGAGTGTAAGCGCTGATCTAGAGCTAAAGAATGAAGGAAGTACCGCAATTTACTACAGCTGGGAGAGACTGACACGAACACACACACACTCTCAACACTTCTACTTCAACAGCACTACAGGTACACACACACTCAGACACACTCACTCACTCACTCTCACACACACACACACACACACACACACACACACACACACACACACACACACACACACACACACACACACACACACACACACACATACACACACACACACACACACACACACACACACACTGATGTGTTTGACTCTCTCTGCCAGCGGTGATCTTACCCAGCAGCACTAAACACATCAGCTTCACCTTCAAGAGTGTGTCTGCGGGCATCGTGACTGAGGTCTGGCGTTTGAACACACACCCGGTGCTGATGGGCGGAGCTCCACTGCAGGTCACTCTGAGGGGCGTGGCCTTAGATCAGGACAAAAGCGCACAGGAGAGAGCCGCCCTCGAGGTGTGTGTGTGTGTGTGTGTGTGTGTAGAGATGCTGTATATATACTTATAATTCAGTGATATCTGTAAACTGATGCTGTGTGTGAGCAGAAGGAGCTGGAGCGGAAAGCCTCGGTGTCGTTGTGCCGACGGATCATCGTGGATCTGCTGAGAGGAGTTCAGTCTCCAGAACGGCCGAGCTCTCCTGATGATCTCTACATCACAGACGACGAGCTGTTCCTCACACACAACCCTGATGTACGTCATTACAATAACACACACACACTTCTGCTACTCTGAGGGATCTCACTGCAGCACACACCTGTTTAACGTCCTCATATAATATCATTTATATATACACCGATCAGGCATAACATTATGAAGTGAAGTGAATAACACTGATGATCTCTTCATCACGGCTCCTGTTAGTGGGTGGGATATATTAGGCAGCAAGTGAACATTTTGTCCTCAGAGTTGATGTGTTAGAAGCAGGAAAAATGGGCGAGCGTAAGGATTTGAGCGAGTTTGGCCAGATTGTGACGGCTAGACGACTGGGTCAGAGCATCTCCAAAACTGCAGCTCTTGTGGGCTGTTCCCGGTCTGCAGTGGTCAGTATCTATCAAAAGTGCTCCAAGAGGAACAGTGAAGAACCGGCCACAGGGTCATGGGCGGCCGAGGCTCAGTGATGCAAGTGTGGAGTGAAGACTGGCCCCAACAGTGGCACGTGAGCATCAGAACTGGACAACGGAGCAATGGAAGAAGGTCTGGTGTGATGAATCACGTGTTTTTTTTTACATCGCATGGCTGGCCGGGCGCGTGTGCAAGGCACACCTGGGGAACACATGGCCCCAGGATGCCCTAAGAAGGCAAGCCGGCAGAGGCAGTGTTTGTGGTGTTGATTTGGCCTCCAAATTCCCCAGATCTCAATCCAATCGTGCATCTGTAGGATGTGCTGACCAAGTCTGATTCAGGGAGACCCCACCTCGCAACTTACAAGACTTTAAGGATCTGCTGCTAACATCTTAGTGCCAGATATCACAGCACACCTTCAGGGGTCTAGTGGAGTCCATGCCTCGACGGGTCAGGGGGACCAACATTATATTAGAGATAGTTATGCCTGATCGGTGTATATATCACTGATGAAAAAATGACTGGGTTGCTCATGACGTTCTAAAGTGAAGCCACAGGAAGTGTTCGAGCGGCCATCTTACTTTTCCCTACTGACAGAGGGCATCACTGACCTACAGCCAAAACATTGAGCTAAAATCACAGCATTTGCAGCATCTGTCTCACAGGATTAGCTTCACGATATATGTATGTAAATTAATAGTTACTTCTGGGGCTAGTTGCATAAACTTAGCCACTGTGTCAAGACTGTCTTAAGCACTAATTTGTCAATTAGCAATTAGTTACTTTTCTAATTTAAATTGAACCAATCTACCATTTTATGTAACTGATTAAAAAAAGTTAGGACCAGTCTTAAAGAAAAAAATTAGATGACTTACTTTTAAGACTAGTCTAAGTGGTTTATGCATCCGGCCCTCAGATCTTGTCTGTAATGTTTACGGTCTTTTCAGAGGATAAGTCATATATTAAAAATGTTAATGTGTGGGTAACATAACTGAACTATATAGACTAAATATATGTCTTCACGTATGTAATAATGGAAAAAATAAACACATATCTGTGTTTAGCTGCAGAAATGGATTGGAATAGCTCACACGTTAGGCTAAATATTAATACAAGCCTCTGTATTAATATGAGTTACAATATGAGTAAAAACAATACTACAGCACAAGGCCATTTCAGCTTACAAGGCGTACATCTTTATTCTGATTTCTGACATCTATAACACACGCTGAGCTGATGTGCACTACTGTAATATGAACGTAACTTTTTAATAAGCAGGGGAAATTCCTGACATTAGTGCTGTAAGCATGTAGAGGGAGACTTCAGATGTAGAAACAGTGTCTCCTTAGGCAGTGTTTTCTCAGTAAAATCATATCATTTCCTTTGATTCACTAGAAAACTAATACGGTGGCGCAGCGGCCTCACTTTTTATACCATCATGAGCAATCTGTATAGATCAGTGGTATATGTGTTTATAACCTCTTTTAAAACCATCTCAACGCATTATAGCAAAGCTGGAATAAACACGCTTAGAAACAAACTAATCTGCCTTTTCATAAGGTGTCAAATACAGCAAAATGTACAAACACAAAGTGCTGTACAGTAAGAAACAGGAGCTCTTTTATCACAGCGGTGAGTCAGACTCCTCGACTTACCCAGAACACCTTGAGATGCTCATCAGCCATTCAGAAGAGCCTGATGAAAAGACCCCCATCATAATATAAGCAGCTATAATCACCAAATGTAATCACTCGGACGCATTTACTTCTGAGGAACACACTGCCGTCTCCGAGGTTATTTAGTCGCATTCATTGAGTAATGTTTGCTCTATCTTGCCTAATCTATAATATGAAAGGACATCTTAATAACAGCAGTCAGGTAGCTGGATAATACAGTGGTGTGTGTGGGGGATTATGCAAATGTCATTTTATAAGTGAGTGATGAAACCACATCTGCATCTTCATGTCTAATTTCCTGTTCGTTGTTCTGCGTTGACTCACACAAGCTTGCGAACACACACACACACACACACACACACACAAACACACACACACACACACAGAGAGAGAGAGAGAAGAGTGGCGACGGCCGGCCGATAATCGGCTCCATTAAGCGGATAATTGCTTGAGTCGTGTAATTTAGTCCAGAACATGACTGTGGGCCTCGTCCAGCTCAGCATGTGTCGGGTCCCTCGTGTTCCCGCCGTTATTGAGTCCTGGAACTGACAGGCCGTGCGAAACACGATGTTCCTCTCAGCGGGGCCGACGGGTTACAGGAGGTTTACCGTGTTTCTGTGTGTGTGTTTGCACAGCTGCAGTACCGCCGCGAGCCTGTGGAGGCGCTGAGGGCATTATGGGAGCAGGTCAGCGGGACAGGAGCGGCGGACTGGGATCTGTCAGTCCACACACTCAGACAGGTACAGGTCAGCTTTGGGGACGATTATCAGGACCCATCTCGCCCGTCTAGATCATGTTACGTTTGACCCCTACATCAAAAGACCAACGATGAGATTTGAATACATTGAATACTACTTTAATTCCCAAAAAGATATATTCTCATTCTCTGAGGTCAGTTAAAGGGTTAGTTCATCCAAAAATGAAACTTCTGTCATCATTTACTCTCCCTCAAGTGGTTCCAAACCTGCTGAATGTCTTTCTTCTGCTGAACACAGAGGAAGATATTTAGAAGAATGTTTGTATGTAAGCAGATGCTGAGCCCCATTGACTACCATAGTATTTTTCCCCTACTTTAGGGAGAGCAAATGATGACATAATGTTCATTTTTGGGTGAACTAACCCTTTAATGGTCACATGACATGTAGGTAAACAAATCATTCTCTCTCTCTCTCTCTCTCTGTCTCTCTCTCTCTCTCTCTCTCTCTCACTCTCTCTCTCTCTCTCTCTCTCTCTCTCTCTCTCTCTCTCTCTCTCTCTCTCTCTCTCTCTCTCTCACATATCAGAGCGTGCTTTGAGGACGATTATCACTAATCTAGATTATGTTACGTTTGACCCCTACACAGAGGCCGACAGTGCTGGAGTATTTTTACTTTCTCCTCAAGTAAATACACAACTTTATCAGTGTTTTTCTTTGGAGAACTTTTACTTCACTACATTTACAAAGCATAATATATAATGTCATAGTTTTACTGCACTACATTTCATAAATACAATGTTTTGTTTTCTTACCTTTAATACTTAATTACATTAAAAATGTAGTACTTTTTTACTTGTAAAACTTACGCAAGTAACACTTTGAATTTTATTTGAGTAAAAGTATACAGTACTAGATTTGTAATGTAATTAAGTATTAAATTATTCAGTATGAAATGTATTGCACACTGTAAAAAATGATCGTGATTTTAACGGTCAAAGGTTGTAAAAATGCTACAGTTAAAAACTGTTATTTGGTTAACACAAAGTTTCCTTACTATATACGGTGAATAACTGCAATAGATCTAACCTTATGCCCGTGAAATTTACAGAAAAACAATGTAAAATCCCAAAAGAAAATTATAGAAAACCCAAAAGCATATATTTTTTGTTTGAATCACAGTGACATTTTGTAAACTATTAAACAGAATATTTTGTTATATTTACAACATGTGATTATAATAACATTTTATTTGATAAAACTACAAATACTGGTATTAAAAACCTGTACGTTTTTTGAGAAAATACTGTAAAAACTCGTTTGTTAATTTGACATGCAAATATTGTTGACAATTACAATTTTTTGTTAATCTTAAAAATGTAAGTCACTTTACACGTTTATGCATTTAAAAAATGTCTAAACATGTATTTGTATTGCATATAAATGTTCCATGCATTTGGATTATGTAATTTTAACAAACAAATTAATCAACTTACTAAGAATCACTATCTAAGAATCAGTAATAAAAATCTTATTTGTAAATCATTTATAAATGAAACAGGTAAGATTTATTTAATTATATTAATAAACTGAATGTGACTGATAAATCCCAGTTACACGTAAATTAAACAGTTAAGATTTATGTAATAGTACACAGAAAAATCGCAGACGTTAAATGAACACTTCCTAGTGTTCATGTGTGTGCTCACTAATGAGTTAAAGTACCATTGAAGCAGTGTTGAAGTAAATGAGATAATTAAGAGATGATTGAGCATTAATGATGAACACCTGATGATAATGAGCAGAATCACTAAAGGAAAGAGAAACACGAGAACTACAACTGACTTCAGCCACAGCTTTAGATGAAATCAACTGAAGATAAAAGAAGACATTAAATCTCTGAAGATCTCAGCAGAGGATTAAACAACTCCACAAACAGCATTACCAGCTTCACACATTACTAACCAGACTGACTTTATTTCTGTGGATGTTAATGTTTTATTGAAAATAATAGTTTTATTTGAAGTCACCATGATGGTGAGAAGTGTTTGCTTTAGTTGGGCTCTTGACCCTTGACTCTCCAACATTAGTTTTCTGGCTGCTTTAACTGTGTTTATAAAGCACTTTAGTTACAGCATGGAAAGTCAAGAAAACACATGGTCAGATGATTTGTCTCTTTGTTCATGATTATATAATCATCATCTAGTGATCACTAGTCTTGTTCAGAGTCTAAGACTCTGTTTATGTGTTATTAATTTTGTTTTCTCATAATAGTGGCAAGTTGATTCTATAGCATGAGCGCTGTCGTGGCAATCTAATATGCAGAATGTAAAAAAAATAGTGCTCAAAAGGTTTTAATCTATGGCAATCATTAGACACAAACAGATATCAAGAATCAGTGTATGAATCTCAACAATGGTGACAATCAATGAAAAGCTTAATGCTGCAGTGCATGCTGGGTACCACCAATCAAAACTCTCCAATGAGTCCCAGCATGCATTGCGGCATGAATAAATTATGCTTCTGAATTGTGTGTTTTTTTTTTTTTTGTCACCATTGTAGAGATGCAAACACTGATTCTTGATGTCTGTGTTTGTCTAAATAATGCCATAGATTAAACCTTTTTTTGGTCCTGCAAGTTGTTTGATTGCCACAACGATGCATGAGTTTATAATGTAAACCACATGGCTTTTATTACGCATACTACACAATTAACACATTACCTCTATAATCAGAGCATTAAAATCTGAATGAGCTCAGTGATTCAGCCACTACATGACGATTAATATAATCATCATTAAAGAGCCAAATCACCTGGCCATGGTTTTTGACTTTCCATGCCATAACAAAAGTGCTTTACAAACACAGTTAAAGCAGCCAGAAAACTAATGTTGGAGAGTCAAGGGTCAAGAGCCCAACTAAAGCAAACACTGCTCACCATCATGGTGACTTCAAATAAAACTATTATTTTATTTAAACCATAAATTACAACAATAAAATCAGTCTGGTTAGTAATGTGTGAAGCTGGTAATGCTGTTTGTGGAGTTGTTCAATCCTCTGCTGAGATCTTCAGAGATTTAATGTCTTCTTTTATCTTCAGTTGATTTCATCTAAAGCTGTGGCTGAAGTCAGTTGTAGTTCTCGTGTTTCTCTTTCCTTTAGTGATTCTGTTCATTATCATCAGATGTTCATCATTAATGCTCAATCATCTCTTAATTATCTCATTAACTTCAACACTGCTTCAATGGTACTTTAACTCAGTAGTGAGCACACACATGAACACTAGGAAGTGTTAATTTAACATGGTTGTTTTTCTGTGTACTTTTACATAATTCCTAACTGTTTCATTTACGTATAACTGGCATATCAATCATCTTTAGTTTATTAATTTGTCTATGTAAAAATAATCCAAATGCATTGAAAATGTATATGCTTTACATTTTAATGTAATACTTACTGGATTTCTATTTATTTTTAATAAAAATGAAAAAAAAAAACTGTGCCTCCTCTAACCACAGACTTAATTTTGAATTTCATAGTGCGCATAGATTCATAATTCTCTGGTAACCACAGCTGCCAGCATTTTCCTGTAAAAATAACAGTTTTTTGTAGTTTTTTTTACAGTGTACACTGTAAAAAAGATCCCCATAAAATTTACGGTAAAAAACCGGCAGCTGTGGTTGCCAGAACTTTACCGTAAAAAATACGGCAGTAACGTTTAAGGTTTTACGGGACAGCAGCATATAATTTAAAGGTTTATAATGTAATAATTACGGTTAAAAAACATTTATTTTACAGTTAAAAACAGTATAATTTAAAGGTTTATACATTTTATTTTATTTTACAGTAAAATACCGTTAAATTTACAATTTTTCGAAGTGAAAAAGAACAGGTCATTGTGTAATTAACAGTGAAAAAACGTAAATTGACATTCCCAGAATTCCCCGTGTGACACTTCGTATTTGATGCATTTTCATTGAATTAACTGTTTCTTCTTAGTTTTTTCTAATCACTTATGTACATTAAGGTTTTATGTTACATCTAATGTTGTTAAATTAATGTTTATTGCATTTTTAAAACATCATGTGTGTTACCATGATGGTGTTTGGTGTTTAGTGTTTGTGTGTGCACCTTCTATATGTTAATATTGTCCCTCCAAAAGCTGCGTGTGATGAGCTTTGATTCATCATGTGATTCTCATCACCACTATAATTGGTGATTGTCAAATTATATAAAAGGAAAATAACAGATATTAGCATTTCAATTGTTTCAATTGAAAGTTGGTCATTTAATATTTCGGTTCAATATTTTTTTTTTTTTACCATTATTGTTTTATAGTGTACTGTGTACACATAATTATTTCTATATAAACTTTCAAATTATAGGGTTTTTAACTGTAAAATAAACCAGTATTAACCGTAATTACCGCATTATAAACCTTTAAATTATATGCTGTTTTCCCGTAAAACCTAAAACATTACTGCCGTATTTTTTACGGAGAAGTTCTGGCAACCAGAGCTGCCGGTTTTTTACCGTAAATTTGATGGGTATTTTTTTACAGTGCAGTAAAAAGTTGTGGAATGTGAAGTAAAAGTTTTACAAAGAAGAACACTGATAAAATATATATACTTTAAAAACAAAATGACTTGGAAAGTAAAAATACTTCAATCATGTCCGCTTCTGCCCACATCAAAAGACCAAAGAGGAGATTTAAACACATTTCCCCTCCAAATCTAATTGAAAATATCTAAAACATATCTATTCTCATTCTCTGACGTCAGTTAATGGTCACATGACATAAAGGTAAACAAATCATTTTCTCTCTTTCTTTATTTTGTATTTATATGTTTAGTTGAATTTTTTATTTTTTATTTGTATGGTTTAATTATTAGCTTTTGTGTCTTTTATGGACCCCAGTTTGGGAAACCCTGCTTTAATTAATTATTAATAATAGTAATAATAAAAATGTTAATAGCTATTGTAACGCTGTGGTCCGAGGAAGATGAAGACGAGGATAAGGATAAAGTTTTATTAATAAAGATTTAGCCCATGTGTGCAGCAGTGAACGTAGCACAGATAACACCAGACCACTGAAGAGGAAACCAGCAGGAAGTTGAGCTGTGCCCATGATATGACAAAATAAAGCAGAACAAATGAAGTTTGTTTAAAGCCTATTATTCTGCGCTGTGACATTATTTTCATCACAATTAAGCCAAATTCTCATTTACTTTAAGACAAAACCATTTTTTTTCAATCATGTGTTCTTTTAATTGTGAGGTGTATGTACATCGTGGCTTTATTGATTGTCACCTGTAATTTATGCTAAAGGCTTTTTCTTTAAGCAAACACAGTTTTCCAGTGTTCTTGTTACATGCACTCTAAAAAATGCTGGGTTAAAAACAACCCAAGTTGGGTTGAAAATGCACCGACCCAACAATTGGGTTGTTTTAACCCAATGGTTGAGTTGTTCTTACCCAGCAATTGGGTTGTCTTAAGCAACATTTAACCCAACCACTGGGTTAAAACAACTCAACCACTGGGTTAAAACAACTCAACCACTGGGTTAAAACAACTCAACCATTGGGTTAAAACAACTCAATTGTTGGGTCTGTGCATTTTCAACCCAACTTGGGTTGTTTTTAACCCAGCATTTTTTAGAGTGTGTTGTTACTGCAGTAATAACTGTAAATGATAAATAATTACACACGACTGACTAAACCCTAATAAGTGCATGTAGTTCATTGATATTACTCAGCTCTTACATTTGTAACATGGACACCTTTAATAACTATAACCATTTTCCATTCTTTTTAAAGATCCTCCCGTCATATACATCATATATTTATATTTAAATATGTGACCTGGAGCTCAACACCAGTCCAGCGTCTCACGGGTATATCTGTGCCAATAGCCAACAATACACTGTATGGGTCAACGCTATCAATGTCTTTATGCCAAACATCATTAGGATATTCAGATCATCTTCCATAAAGAAGTGCATTTCCTACTGTAAATACATCATACATTTATTATTAGTAGTAATATGCATTGCTGAGGACTTCATTTGGACAACTTTAAAGGAGATTTTCTCAATATTTTGATTTTTCTGCCCCCTCAGATTCCAGATTGTCAAATATTATTCATCCTAACAAACCACACCATCATAACATCAAATGAAAGCTTATTTATTTAGCTTTCAGATGAAGTATAAATATAATATGCATATATACATACACTTTATCAGATCTAGTTTTCGGATATCTTTTATTTATCGGAGCAATAAAAATGATGTCATTTTCACCCATATCAATAATATGATGATTTACCGATAATTCATCTGTCCAGTAAATATCTTTTATCCCTAATATATAGAGTTATAATCAATAATATAAAATCCCCCAGAGGCTGTAATAATGTTCAAAAGTAGGCTCTTCTAGGTCAATGTTTATTTCAAACATATATAATGATAAAAGAGAATGACATGTCGCTCTGCACACCCAGGGTAAGTGTCATGTCGCTCCAAACTCACGTGTGTGTTTCTTCCTTCTGTTACACACACCGCACTTCAATACAGTGAGCAGTCGACGTGACCCTGAGAGCTCATAAAGCAGCCCAGTGTGTGTGCGTGTGTGTGCGTGTGTGTGTGCGTGTGTGTGTGTGTGTGTGTGTGTGTGTGTGTGTGTGTGTGTGTGTGTGTGTGTGTGTGCGTGTGTCATTGCTTTATGAGAGAAACAAACTAATATTTAAGCTCTTGAAGGATTAGTTCACTTCAAAATGAAAATGTCCTGATCATTTCCTCTCCTCCATCTCATCCAAGATGTTCTTGAGTTTCTTTCTTCAGGTGAAGAGGAATTAAGTTTTTTGAGGAAAACATTCCAGGATGTTTCTCTTGAAATGGACAGATAATGATAATGGACTTCAGTGGGAATAGAGTCTGATCTAACCAAACCATCTGACATTTACAAAAGATAAAATACACATTTATACACTTTTGAACCTAAATTGCTCTTCTTGCGCCGCCCTGCCACACACCACGGATTGCACAACCCCGTGGGAAAGGTCACGCAGACGGAGAGAGAAGTGCTGCGGCAATCGCTCGTGTGAAGACTAATACAAACACCCGTCACCAAAAACAGGTAAAGGAATGATGTCGGTCGATTTTAAAGTTGGAGATGGAGCTTTTTTTGGTGAGGGGTGTTTATATTAGTCTTCAAATGTTCATTTTTCTTGAAAATGTCTGATGGTTTGATGCATTGATCTGGAGCTTCAGCCGTCGGCTCTCAGTGTGACTGTGTGTGTGTGTGTGTCCTGCAGGTGGTGCTGTCTGCTCCTGAGACAGACGCTGTGAGCAGAGACGAGTGTTTGAGTCAGTTTAACTCACTGATGCTGGAGCTGCAGCGGCCGCAGACACAAACACCACCTGTGACATCACACAGCATCAGGTGAGACACGCACACACACATACACACACACACTCCACCTGTGACATCGCACAACATCAGGTAAGACATACACAGAGACACGCACACACACAGAGACACACACATACACAGAGACACACACACACAGACAAACACATACACACACACTCCACCTGTGACATCACACAACATCAGGTGAGACACGCACACACACATACACACACTCCACCTGTGACATCACACACCATCAGGTAAGACATACACAGAGACACACACACACACACACACACACAGACAAACACATACAGACACACTCCACCTGTGACATCACACAACATCAGGTAAGGCATACACAGAGACACGCACACACACACAGACAAACACACACACACACACACTCCACCTGTGACATCGCACCTCATGATGAAGATCCATTTATTGTAAAAAACAACCCAGACAAAGTGACCAGGATCTTATATCACCTTGAAATGTTTATAAAGTACAGTCGGGACATTAAATATGTGTTTGTGTGTGTGTGGGCGTGTGTGTGGGCGTGTGTTTGTGTGTGTGCGTGTGTGTGTGTGCGTGTGTGTGTGTGTGTGTGTGTTTGCAGTCTGCAGTTATGGAGGGAGCTGCTGGACGGTTTGGTCACTGATTCTGTGAGATTGAGACACAAACTGGGGCTTCCAGAGAACAACACCTGGAGTGACACGACACACGGCCAACACACCTGTGAGTACACACACACACACACATATATACACACACGTGTGTGAAAGACTTAGGACAGTCTAACGTTTAACCCGATGATCTGCAGTGGAGCAGAAGGCAGAGGAGGAGAGGACAGTAGGAGCGCTGCTCATGAAAGACGAGGCGAGGCGAGCGAGTGTTCGAGAGCTGGAGGAGACCAGAGGAGCGAGAGCCGCGGCGAGAGCAGTGCAGGTGTGTGTGTGTGTGTGTGTGTGTGTGTGTGTGTGTGTGTGAGCCGTGATGAGCCAATCACCAGCAGAGGACAGCAGACACCGCCTCACTGAGTCCTCGAAGCGTGTGTGTGTGTGTGTGTGTGTGTGTGTGTGTGTGTGTGTGTGTGTGTTGAGCAGTGGGAAGTTCAGATCATTTTACTGACTCGGATCTTTGAATCTCATTCAGCAAAATGAACAAATCTTAAAGGAGTCATTTGGTTAATTTAAGCAGAATCTAATTAAAATGTCTCACATTACATTTTTCAACACTTTTAGTACTTTTGGAATCAAAAAATAAACTATAAGCTAATGCAGTCAGGGCTAACTGGTCTGGTCTGACTCTGAGTCTCGTTCTTTGAATACATTTTCCCTCCACTTTAATGACTTTAATTCCCAAAAATATATATATTCTCATTCTCTGATGTCAGTTAATGGTCACACCTCGTTCTTTTATCACGCGACCGCTTCCCGGTTCAGTGTCTCGCAGCATATACAGCATTACAGTCGTATTAATGACTGCATGTTGTAATATATTTATTATTATGAAATCATCAGAAGATATGGGCAATAAACTTTATAATGCCTATCCATTCTGACCAACCCAATGTGTCCAGGATTCACAGGAAATCAATTATCATACTAGCTAAAAAAACAAAACTGAACTAAACAAAAAAAAAAACTAAACACTTGTTTGTGAGGAAGGTTGTGAATGAAGTATTTCTGTATTCAACACGGCTGTCACATCACGTGACAAAAGAACTCGAGACTCAGACCGAAGACTCAAGAGAACGAATCATTTCTGTTTCCGGTACAGACTGCATAGCCTTCTCTTGATGAACAAATGACTCGAACTCGAAGATTCGAGAGATGAACTAATCAAATCTGTTCCCTGTCAGAACATATGGGATGTTGTGCATGTCAACACAAAGTGAACGAATCGCTTTCTGAGAAAACCCTTCGTTCTCGAGTCATATTAAAGATTCGTTCAAAATTATCGAATCGCTCTCCGAGAACCGATCGTTCTCGAGTCATATTAAAGATTCGTTCAAAATGAACGACTCGCTCTCTGAGAAAACCCATCGTTCCCGAGTCATATTAAAGATTCGTTGAAAATGAACGAATCGTTGATGAAGGACACATCAGTAATGTGTTCGAGCCGTAGAGTTCCCCTCAGCAGTGAGGCGTCTCGCTCCGCTGGTGTGTGTTTGTAGCGCGGCTGTGATGCCTGAATGTGTTGTCTATGTAGGCGTCTCGCTAGGGCGCATCTTTCTCGCTGACTCATGCTGTCAGTGGGAGGACAGGTGCACGCTTTCACACCACATAAACCTGTCTGTCTCACACACACTCACTCACAGCGGGACATAAACACTCACACACTTACAAATATGTGCTTTAATACTGTGTGTGGTCAGGAACGTGGGAGTGTGAAGAAGCCCGTGCCAGAAGAGAGGAAGACGGGTGCAGGAGAGAGAGACTCCAGCTTTACTACTGACAGATCTGAACACAAACACACACTGCAGGACAGATACAGACCGCTGCTGCACGCACAGGCGAGACACACACACACACACACACACACACACACTCTTGATTCATACCGTGGTCCAGGTGCTGATATCTGTGTGTGTTTCAGGTGTATGTGCGGATGGAGAGGATGCTGGGTTCCCTGTGTGATTTACTCCAGGACTCTCAGTCATCATCATAATAACACATCGGACACGCCTTGTCAAATCTGGAGTGTGTGTGTGTGTGTGCCAGTATATGCACTTTTACTGTCTTTTTTAAACACTTGAAATGGCTGTCTAACATTTCAAATACTCATAACTTGTATAAGTTGTAAGGAAGTTAAAGAGCTTGTGTTTCGGTTTAGCTGGTTATTGTCTGGACGCCGTCTGAACATATTCATATTATATTCTGATGAAAATAAACATTTTACTAGCAGCTTTGAATTGCACATATTATGAAAACTCCTTCTTTAGTGATTAGAGCTTATGCATTGTGTTGCTTTCACCTGTTATAGACCGTTTATATATAAAATATGCAGAACATAACACAATATGCTCAAATAAATCTTTATAATGCAGTATAACCAATCGGAAAATACTCTTAAAGCCAACACTGACGTGCCTTAAACTGCAGTTCATCGACTGGCCACTAGATCAGTCAATCTGCAGCTCCCTCATGTTAAAATGCCCAATTTAACCGCAGAAAAACACACTTACAGCCTGGGATGAAAAGTCGTTTTGGTCTATACAGCTCATTTTGCCCTTCATGACAACTATGAGGGGGTGATTATTATTTTATATATATATATATATATATATATATATATATATATATATATATATATATATATATATATATATATATATATATATATATATA
The DNA here is from genome assembly GCF_024679245.1 of Pseudorasbora parva. NCBI lineage: Eukaryota > Metazoa > Chordata > Actinopteri > Cypriniformes > Gobionidae > Pseudorasbora > Pseudorasbora parva. The sequence continues at coordinate 5,536,815 of NC_090175.1, read as the reverse complement.
TATATATAAAAAAACTCATTTGTTTTAATTATATAAAGCTGTAAAGTTCTGCATGATTAAGGGCGTGGCCACTTGAGTGACATGTGGATTGCCTCTATGGCTGAGCTAAGTGGGCGTGGCTTCAACCACCCTAAGTTCCGCCCACACCCCGCCTCTTTGCCCATTTTCTGTTATCCTGGAGTTTAGTGATGGGAAGTTCGGTTCTTTTCCGCGAACCGGTTCTTTCGGACAGTTCGTTTCAATGATCCGGTTAAAAAAAACGGATCACCGGTTCTTTTACGTCTTTACGTAATGACGTCATTTCTATCATCCCGGCGGATGAAAATACATTCAAACACATCCATATAAAGTATTTGTAATCAAAACTTAGTATAGTATTAATTATAATTGACATCATCATCATCTTGGAAACATTTTTTCATTTATGTTTTGCAACAGCACTAAATACAGTTCACCAAATCGAACTGAATCGATTGTTACAACATCTACTCCAAGATATTAGTTTTATTTTTAGTTTGAGAGACTGTCACTGTCGTGCAAACACTGATGTTTAACACGGATTAAATAAACATACATTGACATAATAGGCCTACTTACACAAATCCTCAGTGTTCACCCGGGCTCATGTATTATCAGCATCAGCTGTCCCAGTCCGAGAGAAACAGTTCGGTGACGACGCTATCACGCATGCTCAGTATCTCCGCTCACCGGTTCTCAGAATCGAACATGTCCGAAAGATCGAACGCGTCAGATAGAAACGGTTCTCGATTCTGTACCGGTGATCCGTTGCAACCGGTCGATCTGACTCGAGAACCGCTGTATCAGTGTGTGTGTGTGTGTGTGTGTGCTGAGCACAGGGTGCTGAGCTGCGAACTGCTGCAAGCTGAATAGTCTATATCAAACCTACTGTTTTGAACCTATCTATTTTAAAAATCTGTATCGACTTAGAAATTAAATAAGATAAAAGCTGTTCCTGAAAATATCATGCATTATTGATAAAACAAATAAATGTTTAATTTGACCGTTTTACAATCCATTGTTTCCAAAACTTTAAAATAATACAGTGACAGCTTTGTTATGATGTTTTCAAACGTGATTAGTTTCATACACTTAACCTGCATTTCGTTCCTCTGAACAAATAACACGCATGCGCAGCTCATCGGCTCATCGGTTCTCAGTATCGAACGGGTCCGACAGAAACGGTTTTTGATTCTGTACTGCTGATCCGAGGATCCGAGAACCGGTACGTTCGGTTACACGCGCATGCTCAGTATCAGCTGCTCGTGAGTTCATCAGATCTCTCAGCAAAACATGTCTCACTTCAGCTAACGATTGGAGTTACAGCATCTACTTCAAGATATTCGTTTTGTTTCTAGTTTGAGAGACTGTCACTGATGGCAGAAAGTTAATAACTACAGTAACTTGTGGGATCAGCCCTGATTTGAGACGCGAACCGTTTAGAACGATTCAGTTCGATTTGGTGAACTGGTTCGACCAGTTCACTATAAAGATCCGGTTAAAAAGAACGATTCGTTCGCGAACCAGACATCACTACTGGAGTTATTCGCTGCCAAGATGGCGACGGCTGGCTCTTATACGGTTCAAAATACTCTTCAGAAACCCACAGGTGACGTCACGGACACTGTCCATATTTTTACTACTGGGTTACACATATTGAGTCACTATGTTGGTGTTTTATTTTCTCTGACATTTTTTGGTTAGTTTAGTGACAACCCAGCAGTTGGGTTAATCAGGGCCGGCTCTAGCTCTTTGGTTGCCCTATATAGGCGAGAGGGAGTTTTGCTCCCCCAAACACACTCACTTTTATGGTCTCTAATACAGCACAGGTCTGTTTACCTACTCCTAACTGAGAAACACTTATTAAACACGTTAGACGCTTTATTTCCACTTTTCTAATATTTTCTCAATTCTTATTGAAAATAAATGCCTTTCCGATCTGATATGTGATGGGAAAAGGTTTTCACTGTCACGTTTTATTCTACCACATTAAATACATCAGTATTACCACACTCGTAATTTTCTGAAGCTTTCCATGTCTTGAAAAATGCTAACCGTGTCTTAGGACTACAGAGGCGGTCGAGGAGATTAAACGTCATCACGCCGAATAGGTAAACTCTCCTCATTATAATTGGGCTCTTATAAACTAGTCCAACTCAAACGTCCTGGGAAACATGTTTTTAGATAAAACAGAGAGTTGTCGGAAACTTTGTGATGTTGACGTTGTGTTTATAGCCTACCTTTAGCTTTTTACTGCATTTAGGCTTCAAAATACATCAAAGTTGTGTTCATCTGTGATTATCTTGATGGACAGAATGTGTATGTATCATAAACTTTTGTTGATCACAGAGCTTGTTTTTGGCGATAATTCAAAAGCCTATGGGGAAATCCTATTGGGTTTTTCTCAAAGGAATCAGTGCAATGCCAACCGCAGGTTGGCCAACAAAGTGACAAACCAGCTCCATTCAATTAATCACTGAACTTTTATTTTTAGGCAAACTATCCCTTTAAAAACTTAAGAAATGGTTCAGCTTTTAAAGGTTGGTCCAACTGACCGAAGCTGTGGTCTACAAGATATCGCCTAATCGCTTCAACTTCTAAAACTTTAAATATTACGTACGCTTTTAAAAGACATCACAAAAACAAAATGTTATTTAAAACAAAGTTGTAATTCCCTTTTGTCAGTTTTATTATTTTCTCCAGAAAATTAGATCATATTAAAAAGTAAAACATTATTCAGTCTCGCTATTTTCCCCAAACTTAGTCATGAATTTTTATTTTGTAGCTTATTATTAACTATACTACATTTATAATAGTTTTAAACCCTGCTTATCTGTAATATTAAGTAAACGTTTAATAATACATTTTATGTATATTGCAATTTTCTAGTACCCCAAAAGATGCTAAACATTCCAATACAACTAATCAATACAATAAAAATACTATCGGTAATCATCGCGACATATTGGTTCGTGAGGGACTCCGGCAGTGATGCGGTTAAACGCTGAGTGCGCAGTCTCTCTCTCTCTCTCTCTCTCTCTTTCTCTCTCTCTCTCTCTCTCTCTCTCTCTCTCTCTCTCTCTCTCTCTCTCTCTCTCTCTCTCTCTCTCTCTCTCTCTCTCTCTCTCTCGTGATGATGATGATGATGGCTCGGCTAGTGCCTCCACACCGCATGCGTGAGCGCGTGTAGATGGATCATCTCACCCACATCATTACCGGAGACTCTGCAGCATCCACGCGGTTGTCCTCGACAGCAGCACGGACAGCTCTACCCGTGTCTCTTTCTTCCCGTGTGTCGGTGTCCCCGTCCATTCATCCGTCTGTCCGTCTCTCTGCCGGTGTGGCGGATAGCGGCGGCTCGGTGAGATGCTGCAGGTAAGCGGGTTCATTTCTCCTCCGTTAACCCTGCGGATGATGCGCGTGTGTGTCGGTGTGTGAAGTGTCACCGTGCATGTGTGACTGTTTGTGGGTGTGCTGTGTGTGTGATCGCTGTCAGAAGTGCTTCTGTGGTGCTCAAGGCCTACTGGAGCGTCTTTAGTCTGCTCTGATGATGCTGGTGAGTGTGTGTGTGTGTGTGTGGAGGTTTAGAAATCTTCAATGCATTATAGGTCACTGTATTCCCACTGTATCTTTCTTCTTTAAAGCATCAGAACATGATCATGAAGGCTTCACAGAAACTTGAAAATGTTTCTACAGCTACTTTATAAGAACTTTGCAATGGCAATGTTCAAAGGGTTAAATTACATCATATGAGAAATGCTCAAGGACTTACACAGATTAGTCTTAAAGGAATAGTTCACTCAAAAATGAAAATTATCCCCTGATTTTACTCTCTCTCAAGACATCACATGTGTGTATGACATTCTTTCAGATGAATACAATCTGGCTAATCCAAACTTTATATTGTGTTTCTGATTTGAAGTCAATAATAGTGCATCTTTCCATCATATAACCGTTCCACATGGCTTTGGGGGTTAATTCTGAAGTGAAGTGATGCATATGTGGGTTGTTTTTCATGGGTTGGGCTTGGCCCCTTATAGTTCCAGTGAAGGGAACTCTTAATGCTTCAGCATACCAAGACATTTTGGACAATTTCATGCTCCCCACTTTGTGGGATCCGTTTGTGGACGGCCCCTTCCTGTCCCAGCATGACTGCGCTCCAGTGCTCAAAGCGTCGGTCCATAAAGACATGGATGAGCGAGTTTGGTGTGGAGGAACTTGACTGGCCTGCACAGAGTCCTGAGCTCAACCCGATAGAACAGCTTTGGGATGAATTAGAGCGGAGACTGAGAGCCAGGCCTTCTCGTCCAACATCAGTGCCTGACCTCACAAATGAGCTTCTAGAAGAATGGGCAAAAATCCCCATAAACACACTCCTAAACCTTGAGGAAAGCCTTCCCAGAAGAGCTGAAGCTGTTAGAGAGGGTGGGCCGAATCCAGATTTATCCCTACAGATAAAGTTCATGTGCATGTGAAGGCGTCCTAAAGCTTTTGGCAGTATAGTATCCTAGGATTGGTTAATGGTCCAATAGTACATGATGTTGTTGAATATACACACACATGGCTTCATCTATCGATTGTCCACAGTGCATTGAAAACAACTTTTGGGAACTGTACAAAAAATGCTTAAAGACTTCAAGAACGTCATAACTGTTGGTTAAAAGAATGTTATACTGAGCCCTATTTGATGGTAATTGTTTCTCGTGGGGTCGTAAGGTATTTTCATCACAGGGTCTAGTCTGGGATTTTATTGCCGTCCGAATCCAGAATGTCAGTGTTTTTCTCCCACCACTCATATAAACACCCCCGGACGAATTACCTTCTGTTTTTAGACAAACACCAAGGTCGTGTGGAGATTTTAATAGCCATCTGAATCCACATCTCTGAGTTTTCAAGAATACATCACTTCAAAATTCACTCTTTATGTCCTTTTTGACCCGTTATCGTTGCCCTTCGCTGTCATTTGGATGCATTTGAAAGATCTAGCCTACACTTTTATTACTGAAATGCTGGAAAGTACACAAGTTTACAAGAATATTATTTTATTACCGCTCAAATAATAAAAGAGGCTGAGAATAAGAGGCTGTATTAACTTATTCCGGCTCATTTCCACATTTTTAAAATGACATCCTATCTTCCTTTTGTTTTAGACAGGAGACTTAAATAATTAAATAATAAATATTTTCCTATTATTAAGTTAAATATTAATTTATTCGTATTATTCCAAGCTGACATTTTATTCACAGGAGACAATGACCATGTGAGAAGTGTGTTCTCAGGTGCCCAGGATCACAAACCTCGCTTCTCAACCGTGAATAAATCACCAGCCGAATGCACGAGTTTATCTCTGAGGTGTCTGATTCTATGGACGTCCTCAAGAGAAACAATAACCGTCCGCATAGGGCTTTACACTTAAAATGCTCCATAACATTGCAGAACTAAAAAAGTTTGACATCATAGTAACTTCTTCTGCCATGAGTTTCTAAGATGGGTTCTATGACATCATAGTAACGTTAAAAGGTTCTACTGTGACTTCATAAGGACTTAAAAGTTCTATGACATCATAGTAGCTTAAGGTTCCGCCATGAGTTTCTAGGACGTGCTCTATGACATCACGGAACTCTAAGTAGGTTATACAAAGACCAGAGTATATAATAGTTCTGTGGCATCTTTGAAGCTTGAAAACGTCCTGTGAGATCACAGGAGAACATGTTTAACCCGTGAAGGTGCTTCTGTACGACTGCCGTTGGCCCGCTAATGCGAGTGTGAGCTGAATCTGGGACCACCGCAGGAACATGGCGTGGAATAATTCAATAAGGAAAGCATAAAAGGCCATTGACATGTCTCGGTGGGGATGCGCTTGATGAAAGTGTGTCGTGTTGCGAGCAGATGTCTCCGCTTGAGATCACACTCATCTGTGCTCTGATGCTCACATCACTGACTCACTCACGCTACTCCAGGGATGGTGTGTGTGTGTGTGTGTGTGTTTCTGGACCTGCTGTGTTTATGTCTTGACTGTGCCCTTTTCAAATCATCACAAGCAGCGTTCATTTTGAAAGCAAATTTGGATTTAGTTTGTCATATTTAAATGCTGTGACATAATCTTTTTAAAACATTCCCTGTTAGGAGCTCATATGCCTCAAGTTATTTCAATAATTTAAGGAATAAGTGCCCAATTCACATGTGAAAAGCATGCGGTTCTGGATGAACTACTGAAGGTGTGTTGTATTTCTTCACACCTGAGCCCATCCTCATCTAGTTTTGGTCCAGCTCTGAGAAAGTGCTGATGTTAGCGACTCCTGGACTAGCAGTTTTTGCAAGATTTTTACGCGTGTAACAGATCTAGGAAGACTTGTGGATAAATGACGGGCGCGTTTAGGGAAGAAGGACGGGACAGGATTAGGTTTTGCCGCGCACACAGAAATCCAAAGTCAAGAGCGCAGCTGTGTGAAGGGCAGGTCAGCGGACGACACACTGTCAGAAATGAGCCCAATTATACTGGAAAAGACTTGGGGAAACACGGGATTTGTAGGGAATAGTGAATGAGGGCGTGATTTGAGACACAGTCGACTCTGAGCTCTGTTAACTCACAGGCTATTTTCTCAAAAATGCTAAATATTACCCAGGATGCATTGTTTTCTACAGTATATTACTGTTTTAATGGAAAATAGTTTGTTACTGTCATAATTTGGCTGTTTTTTAACAGCAATATATGAGGTTCATGTAATTTTACAGTAAAATACTGTTAAATGTGCCGTTTTTATAAGTAGTCTTATAATTTACAGCAAAAAAAACACTTAAAATATGCCAAAACCACTAGAAAATGTTGTATATTTTGGTTGACTTGTGTACTTGCATTATCCCAAATGTTTCCAACAATGCGGGAGATGTCCGCGTTTAATATCTGATGTTTTTTATTAGTCAGGTGAGCAACCGTTTGGATCATTCATGGGCAGGAACTAATCATTGTTCTTGATTTACCGTGAGATTTACCATGTTTTACCATGCCTAATATGATCTCGCATTATAACATCACTTTAACACACTCAGATGTGTGTGATATGCAACATGACATCGTGACTTTGTGTAAACATACACACCACTTTCTAAAAGCAAGTCGTGTGTTATTTATACGCATTTTGAGCTATCCGCGTGTCTGTCTACAACAAAACGAACCATCATCTTGACGTGTGATTCCGCCAACCTGATCTGACAGAATTAATATTTATAGCCTAATTTTATATTTTAGAGCAACTAACTCCACTCCTACCCTAAACCTACACACTCTCAACAATATAAAACACGTAACAGGCCAATAAATGTACAGTCACATGTATTTATTGCAAAAACGGACCAAAAAACAGTATAAAAGTATTAACTCATGTTGCATTCCTGGTCTTCTGAAGTCAGACGATATCTTCATGTGAAGAACAGAGTTGATCTTAATGTTTTAGTCGTTGAAATGATGATCGCGCCCCTTTGTGAACAGAACACACACACACTCGTTCATATTTCTGATTCAAATGATACACGAGACGACAATGATGAGTGACGTGATTGGTCACGAGACTCACGACAGCCAATGGCATTTTACAATCAAAGCTGACGTAATGACGCAATTGGTCACGAGAAACACGACAGCCAATGCTGTCTAAGCTGACCTGACGTTTCTTCCGGCGGCAATATTTGAAATGTATTATAAATCTTTGGCAGATGGACTCGACGTTCTGATCGCTTTTGGGGATTTTCTTCTTTTGGGGCCTCGGAAAACTTGGAGTATTTGTACTTTCTGAATAAATTGTGCCTGCAATGTGTGTGTGTGTGTGTGTGTGTGTGTGTGTGTGTGTGTGTGTGTGTGTGTCCACAAGGTAAATGGATTTATAAACATACTAAATTATGTTATTTTGAAAATGTAAAAATGCAGAATGTTTCTTGTGATTGGTAGGTTTAGGGGCAGTGTGTGTGTGATGGGTAGATTTAGGGGTAGGGGCAGTGTGTGTGTGATGGGTAGATTTAGGGGTAGGGGCAGTGTGTGTGTGTGTGATGGGTAGATTTAGGGGTAGGGGCAGTGTGTGTGTGATGGGTAGATTTAGGGGTAGGGGCAGTGTGTGTGTGATGGGTAGATTTAGGGGTAGGGGCAGTGTGTGTGTGTGTGATGGGTAGATTTAGGGGTAGGGGCAGTGTGTGTGTGATGGGTAGATTTAGGGGTAGGGGCAGTGTGTGTGTGATGGGTAGATTTAGGGGTAGGGGCAGTGTGTGTGTGATGGGTAGATTTAGGGGTAGGGGCAGTGTATGGGGATAACGTTAGAATGAAAAGGTTGATAAACACGCTAAAAAGCGATTATGCGTCTTTATAGCACGCCAAATTGGCGTGTCATACATACGCCATTTCATGAGATCAGTCTGGTGATATGATAAAACAGCACAAGCGGAAGAAGAGCAAGAGTTCGTCTCTCATTCGCCCTGCTTCATATACAGTGATGCTAATACATCGGTAATACTTTAGCTCATCCATGAACAGGATTTCGTCCCATTGGGTTCTTTTCCACCGGCTGTAGGGGTGAAGACTACAACGCCCATGATGCAGCGAAATTTAATTTAACTGTAAGACTTCTGTACCATTTCAAAAGTGTACGCAACAGAAGTCTGAGGAAAACTAAAGGTTTGGTGTTTTGTTTTGCGTGGGCTGGTCAATGCTGCGATGGATCGCCTTTCCTGGAGCCGCTGTGAGACAGTGATAAATGTGACTCTCTCTACTGTCGTTCAGTTTGGTGTAGATGTGATCTGGAGTCAGTCTGTTTGTCATGGCAGCAGAAACATTAATGTAGTCGAGGTCTGCGCCGCCTGCTTCTGTGTTGGCAGGTTTGTGAAGCTTGTTTGCTGCTGAACTTGTGGCACTTTGAGCCGTGTGTGAGTTTGGCAGGACAGTTCGGTTCCCTTTATCATATTCATTCTGCACGTTAGAAGAAGGAAATGATTACTTCATCACACTTGAGCAAGAGAGTAACCTTGACATTTTCATGAGAAGAACTACAGTTTATAATGATGTAAATGCTCAAGGACGATGATCCCGACTCACCTCTTCTCCTTTTCTTACTGTGGGATGAGACCCTGCAGTGAAGGAGGAGGCCAGACCTGTGTGAGATGAACGATACATCAGTTTCAAAACTCAGTCCTTCACGTTAGCTTCAATACAGACATTCACTAAGAATCTGACTAAAACTACACTGCAAAAAAAAAAAAAAATGTCTTAGTATTTTTGTCCTGTTTTAAGTCCAAATATTTAAAAAAAATCTTACATTAAGAAGCATTTACTAGACAAGCAGAAGTTTTTTTTTATCTTGTTTTAGGGGAAAATAACTAACAATTAAGTGAGCTTTTGCTTAAAATAAGCAAAATAATTTTCCAATGGGGTAAGAAAAAGAATCTTAATTCAAACAGAAAACAAGATTATTTTGCTTACCCCCTTGTTTGGTTTGGACAGCAAGACTCCGACTAAAAATGACGCCAAAACTGTGTATTTAGAGACCACTGTATGTGGCTATGGGAAGCTTTTTGATTTGGCTAGGCCAAATCCAGGTGGAAATGTTCCCAGAGAAATTGACTGTAAATAAGTTACTTTGTGTAAAACAAGAAAGTTGACATTCTAAGCTTTCAAATGTGACCACATATGAGGTCAGAGCTCCTCCACAGACATTTCAAATGTAAAGAATATTTTTGATGACGCCCTTGTCTGGTTCCTTGGAGTGTAAGAGGATAAATTGACAGATATGCATTCATACAGGGTTACCAAGTTTAAGTCCTAATTAGGGCTGCACCGTTAACCGAGGCCCTTAGCGGTTAATACTCGGTTAACCATAGTGTGAGTCAGGGTTATTTTTAGTTTATTATTTTGACGACCGCCATCTCCGTAGTGAACGCGCCTATAGAGAGAAATCCACATCATGGATTACATAATCAGAGAGTAGCCTATTTCTTTTCGTTTTAAATTGTTAAAAGACATTTCGAGCTTTCTTAAAATATATTTCATGTCTGCGAGGCGTACGCTGAGTTTCGTTAAATTAGGATGAGATGCGCTCCAGTTCACGAGCAATGCGAGTGGCCACGAGGGCGCCTGCACGATTAGAGCATTAGTAAAATATGCAACCGAGAATGATTCACACAGACAGCGTTTGACTCGCGCGGCTGAGCCTCTCCCGGCAGAGAGTTCAAGCATCTGTGGACTCGTTCCTTCAGCTCTGGCCATCTTGCTTTCAGTCCGCGATTAGCTTTGTTTGTTTTCTTCATTACAGTTAAAGTAACGTCTGCTTTTCTCTAGTCCCTCACAAGTTTCTCACTTCAAACTTTCTTTCTTCTGATCCGTTATGCACAGCGCGCGCGGCTCCCACTCTGCTTCTGCCCTAATGCGCCTTATAGTCCGGTGCCGCTTATGTTATTTTCCTCTTCATGACGCAGTTTTTGACTGATGCGACTCATACTCCGGAGCGACTTATAGCCTGAAAAATGCGGTAAGCACTGCATTGCAATACTTTGTCCAATGCATTTTGCTCCGTCACTCTCAATTTTAAAGTGCTCCCACGCTGTACTTTTCTTTGACCGCTTCATGTTAGAAAGCTGGTCATGACTTCTTCTTGTGGATATTACAAATGTCTGGGAGCGCTCTGGCGGTCTCTAGTGGTGCAAACATATATTACAACTAAATTCAAAGCACGTCATTGACGCCACTTGTTTCACTCGGTTAGGCAATTTTTAACGGTTAATCGGTCAATCGGTTAAACATGGACACCCCTAGTCCTAATTACTAAAGTTCTATCAGCAAATAGTGCTTTGATTATCATAATATAATGCTTGATTGATTGATGTATATAATAAATACATGTATAACATTTGGTGGAATCAAACAGTATATCAGTCTGGCGTAAACAAAAAAATACACTAGCCCATGGCGATTCTATTGCTTAGGTGTGTGTAGAGGGTTGCTTTCTGAATTCTCTGGTGTAATGTACATTTCATTTATTCATATATCATTCAAAAATATTACCACAGGCTTGCTTTTTCTTTCGTATGACCACAATAAGAGTCACAGCACCGATCAGGAGCAAAAACAAAACTCCTGCGATGATTAAACCAAGTGAACCTGAGAACAAAGAACAGACTAAATGAACTATGCATCTGATTCACAGAATTAAATGACATATGTTTACATGAGAGAACTATCAGCGAGTGTGTGAGAGAGGAGTTCACCTCTGTTAGCTGAAGTCGTTTGGGGAAAAGGGGTTTCAGGCAGTGGAGCTGATGAAACACATGTGCTGGTCATTAAAACATTGTCATCTTTTCAAGGGGTGACTAGATTTCAGTCATTACACTAATACATGACTACATTCAGTTCAAGTCAAAATAGATAGAAACATGCATTTAGACCACTGAAGTTCAATAGAGGGTATGCATTGACATCAATTTCCCACCGGATCACACCCCCTCAGCTGAACATGATGAGAAAAGAGCTAAACGAGTAAAACAAATGATTATCACTAGTCAATACAGTATATAACAATACAATATTTAGGGTATGATTTTACTCAATTTAACATATTAAAGCTGCACTATGTAACTTTTTACGTCCACTAGAGGGCGCCTATTCAAAACAAAGGTGTAGTTTGATGACGTCAGGTTTGAACACAGAATAGTGGGATGTGTGCTGCGTCATGTTTGTAGTTTTTTAATGCTTTTTATCCGCTTTTGTAGTTCTAATCGAATCCTCGTCCAACTTGCAATGGGTTGTGGGCAATATCAGCCGTAAGAGTGCCCATTGATCCATACTTCGAATTCGGACCGGAAATAGTAAACCATCCGGGAATCTTTGGAATACTCTTTTCAACATACTACGATTTAGGACTTACTAATTCTATTTTCGAATACTATTTAGGATGGATAGTAAGCGAATTGGAACGCAGGGGTGGTCTTCACCTCACAGCTGGTGGGAAAGAATCGGGCTAGGACTCGGGCAGAAATCATGTTCATGGGTGTGATTATTACCGTTATTGTAGTGTGGAGCAGGGCCGAGTGTTGAGGAGCTGAGCAAGGCCGCTGGGGCCTTTGTTACGCAACACACGGCTCGTGAGCAGCGGGACTTTTATTATGACGGGACACAGATGCTATTTCCGCTTTTCCATTTCCAGTTATGAGTATGAGGTAACGCAGCTCTGTCATCATATTAGATTCATTTAAGTGTGTTTAAAATGATGTTATGAAGTTACGTTGTGTTCGCTCAGCAGCTGCTGTGACAGTTGTTCACACTGCTAAGAGTTAAGCGCTTCAGCCAAATAAACCCGGAAACTGAGGCTAACGCAAGTATAACACGATTGACAGGCGACTCCCTCAGTCGTCCCGGTTCCTTGGTTTAATAGCAATTTTCTCAAAATGTACTTAGTTGGAAACATTTGGGATATTGTAAGAACTCAACTGTATAAAATATACAGGTGCTAGTCATTTAATTAGAATATCATCAAAAGTGAAACATATATTATATCCATTCATTACACACAAACTGATATATTTCAAATAAATTTTGATTATTATAACTGACAACTAAGTAAAATCCCAAATTCAGTATCTCAGAAAATTAGAATATTGTGAAAAAGCTTCAATATTGAAAACACCTGGTGCCACACTCCAATCAGCTAATTAACTCAAAACAACTGCAAAGGCCTTTAAAAAGTTGCTCAGTCTAGTTCTGTAGGCTACACAATCATGGGGAAGACTGCGACTGGACAGTTCTCCAAAAGACGACCATTGACATCTTGCACAAGGAGGGCAAGACACAAAAGGTCATTAAAAAAGAGGCTGGCTGTTCACAGAGCTCTGTGTCCAAGCACATTAATAGAGAGGCGAAAGGAAGGAAAATATGTGGTAGAAAAAAGTGTACAACCAATAGGGATAACCGCACCCTGGAGAGGATTGTGAAACAAAACCCATTCAAAAATATGGAGGAGATTCACAAAGAGTGGACTGCAGCTGGAGTCAGTGCTTCAAGAACCACTACGCACAGACGTATGCAAGACATGGGTTTCAGCTTCGCATTCCTTGAGTCAAGCCACTCTTGAACAACAGACAGTGTCAGAAGTGTCTCATCTGGGCTAAAGACAAAAAGGGCTGCTGAGTGGTCCAAAGTTATGTTCTCTGATGAAAGTAAATTTAGCATTTCCTTTGGAAATCAGGATCCCAAAGTCTGGAGGAAGAGAGGAGAGGCACACAATCCACATTGCTTGAGGTCCAGTGTAAAGTTTCCGCAGTCAGTGATGGTTTGGGGTGCCATTTCATCTGCTGATGTTGGTCCACTGTGTTTTCTGAGGTCAAAGGTCAATGCAACCGTATACCAGGAAGTTTTAGAGCACTTTATGCTTCCTGCTGCTGACCAACTTTATGGAGATACTGATTTCACTTCCCAGCAGGACTTGGCACCTGCACACAGTGCCAAAGCAACCAGTACCTGGTTTAAGGACCATGGTATCCCTGTTCTTAATTGGCCAGCAAACTCACCTGAACTTAACCACATAGAAAATCTATGGGGTATTGTGAAGAAGAAGATGCGATAAGCCAGACCTAACAATGCAGAAGAGCTGAAGGCCACTATCAGAGCAACCTGAGCTCTCATAACAATAATAATTGGTCTCTAGTAATATTCTAATTTACAGATACTGAATTTGGGATTTTCCTTAGTTGTCAGTTATATTCATCAAAATTATTAGAGATGTGTGTAATGAATGAATATAATATACAAGTTTCACTTTTTGAATGAAATTAGTGAAATAAATCAACTTTTTTGATGATATTCTGATTATATGAGCAGCACCTGTATAACACTGGCCTGGTGGTTTTTAGATATTTTCCTGCTAAAATACTACATAGTGCCCCTTTAACACAAAATGATAACTGCAAATCCACATTTTGCCGCCTGATGTCCAGCTGTTTCTGTGATCCATTTGCTTCTCTTTTCTTTAGTTTACATTTACATTTAATCATTTATTTATTTTATCCAAAGCGACTTACAAATGAGCTTTCGGCTGTCTGTAAAAATATTTCCTCAGAGTTCTTGTCAGGTCAGTTTGTACAGTCAACCTCAAAGCCCTTTCCTTGTTTAGATGTGTTGTAAAATCTGCAAACCAATGCTGCCGCTCGGTCTTTCTGCAGCTCAGTGTGTGTAACCGCAGCGACTCCAGCCGACGGCGACGTCACACCCATACCCTCTATTAGTAGAAGAAGTGGCATTATCACTTACCCAGTTTAACCTGCAAATAAATCTCTGAATAGACATCGGTAGTTAATAAAGTCCTCTTCACAGCACACCAGTATCGGCCTTTATCCTCTGTTCTCAGATCAGTGATGGTGACGGTGAAAACTCTGGCCGTCGTGTCGTCAGTCAGAGAGAATCTCTCGTCTTTAGCTGGAAATCCTGATCTAACCATGATGTTTTTATTTAACACTGGACACTCGTCTTTACAAAAATACTTTGTATTTGCTTCATATCCAGAGTCATATGGGCATTTGATGTCAACTCTCTCTCCTCTGTGTCCTATAACTGTCTCTGGAGCTCCAACAACAACAGCTGAAAACACAAATATCATTAGAGCTGTTATGTGGAGCAAGAGACATAAACATACATCATTAGCCAGATTTGCATATTTAGGAATACAAGACCAGTGAAAATGAGAGAAGTTTAAAAGTCACACATATGAATCTTAAACTCACCGAAACCAAAGCAGGACCAGAGGAAAGGAATAAGGATCATAGTGAAGTTTTACGGCACTTTTTTGACTAAATGAAATCCTTAAACGTTAACAAACATCTCTTTCTTACGTACTGACATACATTATGGTGCAACGCTTAACTTCTCCTTCCCCTTATGTCCACATCCATCACTACACCGGTGCATTTCAAAACAATATAACCACAGATGTAGTTCTGTTATGATGTTTTCATGTGTCAGTGTCATTAATAATTATCAAACAAACTCTGCAGGACATTGCCTGATGTCATTTAATGCTATAAAAAATATTTTATTATATAATGCAATGGAAATCGATGATTTCAAAGGGCCTCTATTATTCATTATATTTTATCATACTAACATTATTTCAGCTAAAATGTGCTTTTTCTGTCAATTTAATTTAAATCTATTAATCTTAAAATGTTAAGATTTCCATCAAACGTTCAGTCATTTCATCATAATCCCGTTTATTTGATGGCTTTGTGAATGAAGGCCTCTGAGATGTTGAGATATTCTGCCAGTGTGATTAACTCTAAGCTCACGCCTCCTCCAGAGTAAGTGCAGTTAACCCTTCACTCTGAACGAAGGCCTCTGTCATCGGCCCGTGGGCTGATGGGTAAAAAACAGCGTGAGTCGGCTCTTTGGTGGCATTCGTGACTCATGCGTGAGTCAGACACATTTATTCATTAGCAGATGCTCTTGGACAGCAGTTCAGATGCTTTGCTCACGGGGGTGTGTGTGATCTGGCAATTTAACCCTTCGCCTGGTTGTCTCGAGCGCAGGGAAGCAGATGAAGAACAGTCTGAAGGCCAACTGGACGCTCGGCTCGACTGATTGGCCGGTCTGACGGGTTTTTTAAGATAAGTGCTAACTGGAGAGCCGAGCTGAATTATTGATGATGCTGAAAATGGTAATCGCTCTGGTGTCGCGACGCATGAAGAGGAGCGGGGCATTTTTAATCAGCTCCACTGCGCTCACTTATGAGTTCAGACGCTTGTTAACCCACTCCACATGATCAACGGCGGTCCACCAGGGGTAGGAAATGACCCAGGAGAATGACAATGGACTCAAATTAAACATTTTGAAAGAATATTTCCTTTGTAAATAGAAAGATTTACTGTAAACCTTTTTAAAATGCATTTCATTGTGTATAATTTATTCACCAATAATATTTGACATATATTAGCCTATATATTCACTATATTAGCCTATATTCACTATATTAGCCTATATATTCATTATATTAGCCTATATATTCACTATATTAGCCTATATTCACTATATTAGCCTATATATTCATTATATTAGCCTATATATTCATTATATTAGCCTATATATTCACTATATTAGCCTATATATTCACTATATTAGCCTATATATTCACTATTTTAGCCTATATATTCACTATATTAGCCTATAAATTCACTATATTAGCCTATATATTCATTATATTAGCCTATATATTCACTATATTAGCCTATATATTCACTATATTAGCCTATATATTCATTATATTAGCCTATATATTCACTATATTAGCCTATATATTCACTATATTAGCCTATATATTCACTATATTAGCCTATATATTCACTATATTAGCCTATATATTCACTATATTAGCCTAAATATTCACTATATTAGCCTATATATTCACTATATTAGCCTATATATTCACTATATTAGCCTATATATTCATTATATTAGCCTATATATTCACTATATTAGCCTATATATTCATTATATTAGCCTATATATTCACTATATTAGCCTATAAATTCACTATATTACCCTATATATTCACTATATTAGCCTATATATTCACTATATCAGCCTATATATTCATTATATCAGCCTATATATTCACTATATTAGCCTATATATTCATTATATTAGCCTATATATTCACTATATTAGCCTATATATTCACTATATTAGCCTATATATTCATTATATTAGCCTATATATTCATTATATTAGCCTATATATTCACTATATTAGCCTATATATTCACTATATTAGCCTATATATTCATTATATTAGCCTATATATTCACTATATTAGCCTATATATTCACTATATTAGCCTAAATATTCACTATATTAGCCTATATATTCATTATATTAGCCTATAAATTCACTATATTAGCCTATATATTCATTATATTAGCCTATATATTCATTATATTAGCCTATATATTCATTATATTAGCCTATATATTCATTATATTAGCCTATAAATTCACTATATTAGCCTATATATTCACTATATTAGCCTATATATTCACTATATTACCCTATATATTCACTATATTAGCCTATATATTCACTATATTAGCCTATATATTCACTATATTAGCCTATAAATTCACTATATTACCCTATATATTCACTATATTAGCCTATATATTCCCTATATTACCCTATATATTCACTATATTACCCTATATATTCACTATATTAGCCTATATATTCACTATATTAGCCTATATATTCACTATATTAGCCTATATATTCACTATATTAGCCTATATATTCATTATATTAGCCTATAAATTCACTATATTAGTCTATATATTCACTATATTAGCCTATATATTCACTATATTACCCTATATATTCACTATATTAGCCTATATATTCACTATATTAGCCTATATATTCACTATATTACCCTATACATTCACTACATTAGCCTATACATTCACTATATTAGCCTATACATTCACTATATTAGCCTATACATTCACTATATTAGCCTATATATTCACTACATTAGCCTATATATTCACTATATTAGCCTATACATTCACTATATTAGCCTATATATTCATTATATTAGCCTATATATTCACTATATTAGCCTATATATTCACTATATTAGCCTATATATTCACTATATTAGTCTATATATTCACTATATTAGCCTATATATTCATTATATTAGCCTATATATTCACTATATTAGCCTATATATTCACTATATTAGCCTATATATTCACTATATTACCCTATATATTCACTATATTAGCCTATATATTCATTATATTAGCCTATATTCACTATATTAGCCTATATATTCATTATATTAGCCTATATATTCACTATATTAGCCTATATATTCACTATATTAGCCTATATATTCACTATATTAGCCTATATATTCACTATATTAGCCTATATATTCACTATATTAGCCTATATATTCATTATATTACCCTATATATTCACTATATTAGCCTATATATTCATTATATTAGCCTATATTCACTATATTAGCCTATATATTCATTATATTAGCCTATATATTCACTATATTAGCCTATATATTCACTATATTAGCCTATATATTCACTATATTAGCCTATATATTCATTATATTAGCCTATAAATTCACTATATTAGTCTATATATTCACTATATTAGCCTATATATTCACTATATTACCCTATATATTCACTATATTAGCCTATATATTCACTATATTAGCCTATATATTCACTATATTACCCTATACATTCACTACATTAGCCTATACATTCACTATATTAGCCTATACATTCACTATATTAGCCTATACATTCACTATATTAGCCTATATATTCACTACATTAGCCTATATATTCACTATATTAGCCTATACATTCACTATATTAGCCTATATATTCATTATATTAGCCTATATATTCACTATATTAGCCTATATATTCACTATATTAGCCTATATATTCACTATATTAGTCTATATATTCACTATATTAGCCTATATATTCACTATATTAGCCTATATATTCACTATATTAGCCTATATATTCACTATATTAGCCTATATATTCATTATATTATCCTATATATTCATTATATTAGCCTATATATTCATTATATTCTACTGAACCTGTTACTGATGCCTGGATTATTTAAATAAGTGTGTTTAAATAAATGACAGACACTCTGTATAAATGATTACATTTCAACAGCGAACTGGAGTAAAAACTATTTTATAATGAGATTTAGAAGGTAATGCAAAAACTGCCTCATGTGGAGTTTACATACGTTGTGTTATTTGAGTGTTGATTATTATCTCAGTTGATTATTACGTTACACAGAAGTAGTTTCTAGGGTGTTCTGGATACATTATCATCATGTTTCATCTGCACATGATACCAATATATTAATATGTTAAGAATATTCTAAACCAATACACTATAAACATGCTAATTTGTACAAAATACACACAGCCTAATTACATTTTAAATGAAATATAAAAGACAAAAATATCTACTTATGTTTGTTGCCTTGGTAACTACATTATTCTATCCCTTTACAGAAAATAAAACTATTCTGAGTCTGTGCGGCAGGATTTAATTATAGTTGTTGAAGTGTTTTTATTATGTGTGTGATTGTACATGTTGTGTGTTTCCTCTCTCTCTCTCTCTCTCTCTCTCTCTCTCTCTCTCTCTCAGCTTTGGCTCTCTTTAGCGTGAGTTTGTGCCTCGTCTCACAGCGGGAGGCCAGAGATCCGCCCACACACACACACACACACACACACCGTCGCCATGACGACCTCGGCCCTCCGACGGCAGGTGAAGAACATCGTGCACAATTACTCGGATGCGGAGATCAAGGTGCGAGAGGCGACCTCTAACGACCCCTGGGGCCCGTCCAGCTCGCTGATGTCGGAGATCGCCGAGCTGACCTTCAGTGTGGTGGCCTTCAGCGAGGTCATGGCCATGGTGTGGAAGCGCCTCAACGACCACGGCAAGAACTGGAGACACGTCTACAAGGTGCCCGAAACCGTCCCCGAGGGGCCTCCAGGGGTCCCGAGGGGCCTCACAGTCACACTAGACCTCAGCCAGCCCAGAACCAGAATACAGGAGGACGATCTAGAGTTCATTTCTAGTTTATTCTCTCATTTCATGCCAGTTCAGAAAGAGAAGTTTCTCTTTTTCATTTCAGGGTTATTATCGCTAACTAACAACTATTAAAACATTTCTGACGTTAATTAAAATAAAGTTGAAATTATGAAAATGATGTCTTGGCAATAAACTGAAATAAGTTAAAGTTGAAGTACATAAATTATTAAATAAAAATAAATAAAAACGAAAACATAAATAGCAATATTTAAAAAACAAACAAATACAAAGTCACAAAACGATCAAAGATTAACTTAGTTAAAATATACAAATATAAGCTAATTTAAAATATGATATAACTGAAATATCACTGGTACATTTTCAAGTAATTTTTAGTCAAATTTACAAAGTGAATTCTACTTTATTTCTAGTCTAATTTATTGTTCAAAGGTATTTCTAATTGACACTGTATAATTTCTAGCCTAATTAATGATTTAAATGTATTTCTATTCCAATTTAAAAAGTATGGGTTCTTCTTTATTTCTAGTCTAATTAGTCATTTCAGTGATTTTTGCTCTATTAAAAAAAATTCTAATTTATTTCTAGTCTAATAAATGATTTAAAGTTATTACTTTAAGTCTGATTTCTAGTGTAATAAGTCATGTTGTGTGTGTGGTCCAGGCTCTGACTCTGCTGGACTATCTGGCAAAGACGGGTTCGGAGCGGGTGGCCCTGCAGTGCCGGGAGAACGCCTTCACCATCCAGACGCTCCGGGACTTCCAGTACGTGGACCGGGACGGGCGGGACCAGGGCGTGAACGTGCGGGAGAAGGCCAAGCAGCTGGTGGCGCTGCTGCGGGACGAGGAGCGGCTGCGGCTGGAGCGGGCGCAGGCGCTGAAGACCAGAGAGAGGATGGCGGCCGGCGGGGCGGCTCCTCCTGCGTATCCCAGCCGGCGCAGCAGCCAGCCCAGCATGGCCGCGCTCTACGGGGAGGAGTTCACACACTCCAGAGGATCGCCCTCCTCCTTTAACTGTGAGAGAAACTTCACTCATGGGCTGATGTGGTGTTTACTGGCTATTGACAGCAACACACATTCACTCACTCACACATACACACACACACACACACACACACACACGATAACTGAAGTGATGCAGTATGACAGTGTCAGAGAAACCTCGCTCATCCTCACCCATCTGTGTGTCTGTCAGCCTCATCTTCGTCCCCCAGAGCGTCTGATCTGGAACAGACTCGACCGCAGACCAGCGGAGAAGAAGAACTACAGCTGCAGCTCGCACTGGCCATGAGCAGAGAGGTACACACACACACACACACACACGTTTTTTTTTAATGAAATGTGGGGACTCTCCATAGGCGTAATGGTTTTTATACCTTACAAGCATATTTTCTATCCCCCTACACTGCCCCTGCCTCTAAACATACCCATCACACACACACACACACACTGCCTCTAAACCTACCCATCACACACACACACACACTGCCCCTAAACCTACTCATCACATACACACACACACTGTCTCTAAACCTACCCATCACACACACACACACTGCCTCTAAACCTACCCATCACACACACACACACACACACTGCCCCTAAACCTACTCATCACACACACACACACACTGCCCCTAAACCTACCCATCACACACACACACACACACACACACACACACACACACACACACACACACACACACAGACACACACACACACACTGCCCCTAAACCTACCCATCACACACACACAGACACACACACACACACACACACACACACACACACACACACACACTGCCCCTAAACCTACCCATCACACACACACACACACACACAGACACACACACACACACACTGCCCCTAAACCTACCCATCACACACACACACACACTGCCCCTAAACCTACTCATCACATACACACACACACTGCCTCTAAACCTACCCATCACACACACACACACTGCCTCTAAACCTACCCATCACACACACACACACACACACTGCCCCTAAACCTACTCATCACACACACACACACACTGCCCCTAAACCTACCCATCACACACACACACAGACACACAGACACACACACACACTGCCCCTAAACCTACCCATCACACACACACACACACACACACACACACACACACACACACACACACTGCCCCTAAACCTACCCATCACACACACACACACACACAGACACACACACACACACACACTGCCCCTAAACCTACCCATCACAGGAAACATTCTGCATTTTTACATTTCCTAAAGAACTCATTCTGTATGATTTATAAGCTGTTGTACCCACTGGACCTTAATTTAGGTCTCCACAGTCTGTGAGTCAGGTTAAAGTCCCCACCAGGCAAGAAAAAACATGTGTACACACACACACACACACACACACACACACACACACACTTTACATTAGTCTGTTTCCTGAGCTGTAAATGATCTTCGCTGGTCAGTTTCTGTGGTGTTTGATGCAGTGAATAAACACATGCAGCAGCCGGAGCATTTCCATCACCATCCAGTGTGTGTGTCTGTGTGTGTGTGTGTGTGTGTGTGTGTGTGTGTGTGTGTGTGTGTGTGTGTGTGTGTGTGTGTGTGTGTGTGTGTGTGTGTGTGTGTGTGTGTGTGTGTGTGTGTGTGTGTGTGTGTGTGTGTGTGTGTGTGTGTGAGGACGGCGAGGAGGAAACGTGAGGAGAAAGACGAGCAGGAGGAGTTTTCCTGCTGTTTCAGGAAGTTTTCCATCCCCACAGGACGCAGTGGAAGTGCAGAAACCGCACGAGCTGCTGAAAATAACCCTGATTAACCCAAATCCACCGCAGCTCTGATGGGCCTCAAACATGACACGCCTCTGCCCAACAGCCAATCACTGACCGCTGTTGTGCTGTTGCCCTGGAGACGGAGGAGGACTCTGCACAGGTATCCCAGGATCCAGAGATCCTGCAGCGGAAACCTGACAACCTCAAGATAACAACTATTATTACACATATTAATACATTATTACTAATAGATTAAACTCTAAATTAAAATACAAACTGAAATGTATTTAATAAATAATATTTTTATATTATATTACACTAATATATGTAATATGTATTATATAATATAATAAAATACTTATTTCCCCTCTCGATTACTCTTGAAACGTCTGAAGTCACAACATGATTTACAGCAAATGAATGCAATATATCAGTAAAAAAGTATAATTGCCAATATATTCGACTCTTGAATCTTGAACCTGTCAAGCTTTGTTGAACAGGTGTTTATGTTACTGTACCTTCAGGATTTCTGCACTTCTCACATATTCAAACCAGTGTTATTATAGTGTCATTGAGATACTATTATAAGTTTAAATATATATACATACGGATGAGGCATAACATAATTCCTTTTATTGTTGGTCCCTCTTTTTGCTGCCAAAACAGCCCTGACCCGTCAAGGCATTGACTTCACCAGACCCCTGAATGTGTGCTGTGGTATCTGGCACCAAAATGCTAGCAGCAGATCCTTTAAGTCCTCTAAGTTGTGAGGTGGGGCCTCCATGGATCAGACTTGTTTGTTCAGCTCATCCCACAGATGCTCGACTGGATTGAGATCTGGGGAATTTGGAGGCCAAGTCAATGCCTCAACCTGGTTGTTGTGCTCCTCAAACCATTCCTGAAGCGTTTGTGCTTTGTGTCAGGAGCATTATCCTGCTGGAAGAGCCACAGCCACCAGAATACCGTTTCCATGAAAGGCTGAACATGGTCTCAGCAATGCTTAGGTAGGTGGAGCGTGTCAAAGTAACATCCACATGGATGGAGAACCCAAGGTTTCCCACATTGCCCAAAGCATCACACTGCCTCTGCCGGCTCGCCTTCTTCCCATCCTGGGGCCGTGTGTTCCCCAGGTAAGCCACACACACACCCGGCCATCCAGGTGATGTAAAAGAAAACGTGATTCCTCAGACCAGGCCTCCTTCTTCCATTGCTCAGTGGTCCAGTTCTGATGCTCACGTGCCACTGTTGGTGCTTTCGGCGGGGTCAGGGGTCAGCATGGGCACCCTGACTGGTATCCCACCCACTAACAGGAGTCATAATGAAGAGATCCATCAGTGTTATTCACTTCACCGGTCATAATGTTATGCCTGATCGGTGTATATATCCATGTTATTTTAGTATATCAGATTAAACTAAATGAATTTCAGTTAATGTTTCAGTTAATATTTTATTTCAAGTAAAAACTATTTGATTTTTTTTCAATTTCAATTTCAATTTGCTTTTAGTTAAACTATAACAACCCTGGTTCACACTTCTTTGAAGGCCTGTTCACACCAAGAACTATAACTATAATAATAACTATATTAGTGTTCACACTAGGGCTGCACCATTAATCACAATTAACTCAAACTCACGCTGAAACAAATTTGGCTTAGTGTGATTTATAAAATCACATAGGCTGTGATTTATTTATTTATTTATGCTTGTCAGTGAGGAACTATAACTATAATGATAACTATATTAGTGAGCCCAGCTCTGTGATCAGTAGTAAATGTTTCTCATCTGAAAGCTCTGCTAATCGCTTAACATGCATTTGAAAATGTAACACGTGTTAAACATATTTCCAAACATGAGAAGCATTTATGAACCTCTTGTCTCACAAAATACATTTAATAACATGTTTTTACTGCAGACTCACATTCATCCTTCTGTGAGATGATGTGGCTTCTTACACAGAGTACATCTCACAACGTATTATTTCATATTGTTCTATACAGTGATTTTATACACGCTGGAGTTCGTCGTCGTCGCTTTAAATGTTTGAGCTGGATTCTGATTGGCTGTCATGTTTTTATCGTTCATCAGCTGGAAAACATAATCGCTCTGAAAGTGATTCCAGTGATATTGTTCCTCTGTGCTGTTATCATTATAGTTGTGGACTCATTAAGAATGATTTTTAGAACTATATCTTTATCGTTTTAGGTGTGAACGGGCCTGCTTGTACTAACCATTTCTTCCTTCTCTCTAATGAGCTTTCTCCATTCCTCTCATGTATTTTTCCTCCAGTGTTTTCTGTGGATCTGCTGTGAACGTCACAGAGCTCATTAACCTCCTGCTCTTTCAATCCTAATTAATCCGTTCACTAACAGTGCCACCTTCAGCAGGGTTTGTGTTGAGCTTGTGTCGTGTCCCGCAGGACCAGCGCAGCCGTCATGGAGACGACCCTCAGCCTCGTGTTCCGAAGGGTCTGGAGGAGCGCGAGAGAAAGCGGGATGCGGGACCGTCAGAGGTGAGAGAGACACTCAACACCTGCATGAGCTGAGCTCTGGACTGTAAAGCCCAACAAGTTCAGTTAACTCATTACGTTTTAGGGCACCAATTATCCTTATTCCTTTCTATTTAGAAACCAATAGTTATGGGTACTCTGAACGTATTTCAGTTGAGTTCACTAAAAGAAGATATGCACTGCAGATTAGTTAAGTGATGGTTGATAAATTATGAACACCTGATGTTAACAAGCAGAATCACCGAAGGACAGAGAAACACAAGAATTACAACTGACTTCAGCCACAGCTTTAGATGAAATCAACTGAAGATAAAAGAAGACATTAAATCTCTGAAGATCTCAGCAGAGGATTAAACAACTCCACAGACAGCATTACCAGCTTCACACATTACTAACCAGACTGACTTTATTTGTGTCAGATGACTACAGAAGCTCTTATTGAGAATTAACAGAGGTTTGGTCACCATTATGGAGATCAGTATTTCCTTTAGTTTGACAGTTTGACTGTCCTTCAGTGATTCTGTTTGTTAACAGCAGGTGTTCATAACTGATATTGTATCATCACTTATTTTATCTTAATAATAAAATTATTATCCAATTATCATGCTTGGAACTATACATTTTCTTAATAAAACTAATTCAGTTTGACTGTTTCTGTCATTATGTGTCTTTTTTAATTCCAATGAACTAATTTCAATTTAACACATATAACTGTTAGGTTTTACAGTGTATATCTGCTGACGCTTGCGTTCCTTTCACAGTCGGCCATCATCGATCTGGTGGATGTATTTGGTCCAACGCATGTTGCGCCGGTGAGTGACGACCCCTGGGATGCCCAGCCCACCTGCTCCGTGAACTCTGACCCCTGGGAGTCTGTAGGTCAGTCATGAAGTTTCTTCCACTCTTCAGTCTATGGCAGCCCATAGAACCGCTTGCAGGAAAGTTATGAAATTTGGCACACTGATAGAGGGCAAATTTGGCTAGAAATTTGGTTCTCCTTTCCTCTGACTGGCTCAAGAGTTCAAAAAATCAATTTTTTGAACTCCTCTTAGAAAGTTTATCCAATTTGAACCAGACAATGCTAACAAAAAATTGTGGAATTCAAGTCGATTCATCAAAGTGTTTTTGAATAATCAGCATCAGCAATCAGCATCAATCATGGGTCATTGGCCCCGTAAGAGCCTGAGACATTACAGACTAGCGCCACCTAGTGGTAAAATCAAATATCCACATTCTTATAACTTTAAATTTGGTTGACTTTTTTCACGGGAGATTTCTGAATCCTTGCCGAGTCCAACTATACCAAACTTACTAGGTTTCAAAGTGGGATTTAGCATTTAAACAACTTTCACAAATATTTCAAAACCGTTAGTCCGATCGAGATGAAACCACTTTAAGAAAATCAGAATCATAGTGGGTTTGCTATTTACGTACGGCCAAATGTCCAAATTTTTATAGTAAGTGGGAAAAAAATGCAATCAAAGTCGGTGTGGGTTATTTTTTATGTGTTCATGAATAGTATGGGGGCACTCTGAGGACACAAAAAAAGCGAATGGACTGAAATTGAACAAAATGTAAAACTGACTCTATACAACTCAATGTGTCTCAATGGGATTTCAACCTTTTTGCTTATAATTGTCTGCAAATGTCTTTTCTCATGTTTGCACTTGACCCCGATAATTGCAGCTTGAAGCTATATTTTCAACCATATTTCGGTTAAGAAGTTTGGTTAAGTTCAAATACTTTAATTCAATTGTATTAAAAAAGACTTTTAAATGAGTACATTTTTTATTTTCCAGCCTTTCAGTGTTAATTCATGGGTTAATCAAAGACATGGATGTTGATTTTTATTTTGCAAATTAAATCAATGTTGTTACAACATCATCTTTTTTGTACAGAAATGTTGATGTTGATTTATCAGTATTTTTTTAACATTTGTAAATTTTGCAACTGACATTATATGTTGTTTTCAAGTAAAAATCCAGTGTTAGTTTAGTATCATTGAGATACTATTAAAGTGTTTTTTAATAGTTTGAAATAGTTTTTGTTTTTTTATTTTACATTTTTGTTGAGGTAACAGTAATTTTATTGTGTTTTAGTAATTTTGAGTGTTTCTGTCATTTTATTAGGTTTTGTCTATATATTATATTCTCAGGTAAATGCATTTCGTTTTACGAATTTTTAAGGCATTTTCAGGGATGTTTCCCAGTGCAGTGTGAATGTAGTTTGATCTGGTTTTTTCTGCTCCAGCTATAGTGAAGTCCAGTAATCCGGTGGTTGGTAGTCCCTGGACGGCCCGCCCTTCCTCCAGTAGTCCCGCCCACCCCTGGGGAACCCACCAATCACCTCCTGACCCCTGGGATGCCCCACCTTCAAACTCCCCCTCTATCATGGTTGAAAAATCCTGGAGGAGCCCAGCGCGACAAAGTGAGAGAACATTTTAAACAAGCTTTCACAGTGACGACCCTATAAATTAAAGGAAGTGTATGGACAGCACTTTGGTCCATTCTAATGGTTTTGACAGTGCTTTAGAAATAAAGTTGAGTTGAGAATATGTACGATTGTGGCCAAAACTGGTACTGCATGTGAATCCCCCTCCCCCTGACTCGAGGTTGCCAGATTGGCTCCAGGATCAGCAGTAACACTTGTAGATCTGCAGCTGTGGTAACTAGAGCAGATCTGGCAACCCGGTTGTCCAAACACTACTGACTTCATGATTGGTCGATAGGTGGAGGGCGGAGCTTCAGGCCAAAACACAACATGTCATCATCAACATCAGTTGAGGGCTGCAATAACAACTATTAAATGACAATATCCTGGCCGGAGTACAGTTGTCAGGGATATAAGTATTTGAAATGAACATGATTTCTTAATGTCTAGTGACATATCAGGGCCATTTTATGATTAATTGAAATGCATTTCTTACAGTTCCTTTAAAGTAAAGCATTCCTTTTGAGAATGAAGAGACAATCCCTGTCATACCAGGTGTAAAAAAAGAGTTCATTGTTTGTACAGGTTGTGGCACGGAAACTACACCAGACATGTTATAACTCAGCTTTTCACTTCAAATAAAACAGTTTGTTCTCTAGAGATCCGTCCCTATATTCTTTGCTCTTTCTTTCTAGTTTCGAGTGGGAAGGACCCGTTTTCTATTCCAGAGGAGGAGGAGCTTAGCGTGGAGGGGGATGGGCCTGTGGTGGAGGGGGAGGGGCCAATCCAAGTGTTCAGCCCTCGCTGTGAGAGTCCTGCAGGTCCTCATCAGGCCGTCGTCACACTCGTTTCTCTCTCTGAGTTGAGTCGAAGCTCATCCGCGTCTCTCGTTCCAGATGCCGATCAGTTCGGCGAGTTGGCGGTGGGCGTTCAAGTGAACGGATGGGGAAATGGCAGTCCGGAGACCTTTGACCTCTCTCGCCTCGGGCCGCCCCTAGACGCGGTGACCCCCAGACTGTGCCGAACCCCTGAAGCGTTCCTCGGGCCCACCGCTGCCTCCCTCGTGAACCTGGACACGCTGATACCAACCAACCCGCCGGCCAAGAGCAAAAACCCCTTCCTGTCCGGTGAGAGAACCTCCTTCTCACACTTATTATTATTAATGGTGTAAATGTATCTTATCCTTTCCTCGGGTCATTTTGACCTGAAAATCAGGACTTTTGTTGCCTTTGAACCACAGATACATACACCCAAAATTGACTGGATTTGAGGAGTTTGTGTTTGAAATTTGCAAAAATCAGTCAATCTGAGGTCAATTTGACCCCTTTAGGAATGAATGAATGTGAGGAATGCTTCAGTACACAAAGAAATGCTCAAAATTCAAATTAAAAATGCTAAAACATTACCAAAAAAACTGATTGTATAATGTCATCATGTGTATCTGAATGCATGCTGAAGAGAAACCGACTGCTCATTTGCTCCATATAAAGCAGGGGTGTCCAAATGGTTTTAAAAGGGGGCCAGATTTGATGTTGTGGGCACACCTGGGGGCCAGTTCCTTTTCTATTATATATTTATCTATAAAACATGTTTTGTTTCTCGGAAATGCGACAAATTTGTCAAAAGCTTAAGCTGACAGAGTAGATTGAGTTACAAATGTTAATTTAATACACTAGCAATCTGTCAAACTTTTAACAACCGCGTTTTTAGAGGGGGAGATTTAAATATTACTGAGCTAGAGCTCTATTCTTATGTAAATGAAAGAGTTATTTAGATCTACACAGGTAAATCCACACATGGCACCTCATACATGGTACATAATAAGAATATTGTTTCTATATCTAGAATGGCTTTATGGTACTTAATCTATAAACACACTTCATATAAATACAAGTGCACAAAACTTCAGGTCTATGACACAAAAAAGTCTGTCATTTGGCCTTAATTACTTAAAAAATGATATACTAACCTACATTTCTGACGATATACCACAGTTACAGTTAGTGTTACCACAGTAAATACATGATAAATGTTGGTGAATTGTTGGTTAAAAGTATTCTGACTGGATTGGCTCAGTGTTTCTCCTGATATCAACAGTATGAAGCTGCATTAGAGTCAGTCCTTCATCCTCAGACCCTTCGTTTTTCCAAAACAGCGCCTCCTGTTGTTCTGAAGATTGTACAACACCCTTGCCGAAATGCCATTTAAAACAATAGGATGCAATATTACGGTGCCGTTTCATATAAAGTTTTCCAAATAGATTTACACAAAATAGCGATTAGAACATATTTGTGTTCCCTGGCAAAACATCTCATTGTGTTCTCTGACTAACAAACTACCAAGTAGTTTTTTTTTTGTTGTTTGTTTTTTGAGTTTGGGTAATTGAATAGAAATACTGATGGAAGAGATACAATTACAAAGTGAGCTGTCTTCTGAAAAATATTGTGTGATTATTATATTACTACAATGTTTTTTTTTTTAGTTTTATTCAAATTCTAGTGTTTCTTTTAGGTGTGTCTATGCTAATGGTCTAATTAACATATTATACCTTGCTAACATTACAAAACCTGTCTTTTGAGATATTGAATGCAAAGAAAAACTCAAACAAGAATAAACAAAATGCCAATAATAAACAAGGCTGTACTTTAACCATCTTGCTGTAAACGGGACAAACCAAAGAAAAAAGGAAGAAAGAATTGAGTTATTGACTTTACTTTTCATCTTAAATTGCATAAGGTCAAATAATAACTCTGTGTGCGGGACTGTAGCTGCAGGCTCCGCGGATGCGCTTCATACTACTCCCTGATGAGCTGTTTCCACTGGCTTTAAACTGAATTCAATCACAGAGAGATGTGCCGCTTGTACCGGAGACCTCAGGACCGAAATCTTCTCACTGGATGTCTTGTGCTCTTGTGAGACGCGCTGCACACAAGTAGTTGCTGTGCTGTTTCGTTCCGCTTTTGGCACGTTAATGTTTTCCTGGCCTAAAATCTAGTGCTGCCACCTTGTGTTGACTTTTTGAAACTCCATATGCATATAACATATTTTAATAGACAAGCTGTGTGCGTGGCGTTTTAAATTCATCTCCAGGTCGGACTTTGGACACCCCTGATATAGAGCTATAAGGCCATCTAGTGGCAAGAGTCATGAAATGTGATGTTTCATTATTATTTATCCACTTAAGGTCAGCGGAGACACCCAAATGTCCCAATGTGAGCTGGTTTTGAAGAGCTGTTTTGAATTTAAGTTAAAAGAATGTGCTTAAATTATTTAATTTATTGATAAAATCTAGCAATTTAAAGGTAAATATAATACATTTTGCATAAAAAGGAAACGAGAGTAACACTTAGAATAATGGTCATAAGTTAACATGAGCTAATAATGAACTGCACTTATAAAGCATTGATTTATCTTTGTTCATGTTAATTTCAGCATTTACTAATGCATTATTAAAATCTTGTTAACATTAGTTAATGTACTGTGAACAGCTGTATTTTTTCAGCTGTAGGCTAAAATTAAAACTACAGTCTTTAATATAAAATATACATTGATTAAAATATACTGTATTATAAAGTTTAAGCAGCAAGTGATTTTCTGTCTTTTGTTGTTTTATTAAAATAATTTTAGAGGTGAACTGTCTCTTTAAGGACAAGTGTTCATGACCTGCTTGCATCTTATATACAGACACGCAATTTTACTTTCACTTTAGACATAACCAACTGTGTTTATATGTTAACATTGTGTGTATTTGACAGTATTAGCGCAGGCGGTCTACTTAGTCCAGTAATCATGTGTGTTTGACAGGCTTTAGTGCGTGCTCAGAGCATGTAAAACACAAATTAAATGTTTAACCGGCAAGGCTTTAAAGCGCATGCAAATAATGAACTTTGGTGATTGTGAATAATAGTATAACTCTCTGACTCCAGCATTTCAAGAGTGGATAAACCCCCCCTAACTTTAGTGCATATGATTGGATATTTGCTCATATCAGCGCAACTTAGAGAAATAAAAATAATTAATTAAATGTAAAACCAAAAAAAAACCACAATTCACAAGCACGTATTGAACCGTGAATGCCGTACTGAACGGTTCAATATTATATTGAGAATTGTGGCATCCCTAGTTAATACATTAAAGGGTTAGTTCACCCAAAAAATGTAAATTCTGTCATTAATTCCTCATGCCGTTGGACACCCGTAAGACCTCCGTTCATCTTCAGACACAGATGAAGATACATATTCAATTCATAACGTTCGTAACTTTGTTTTGAAATCGGCCATCACTACACAAGTCGTTATTTAGTTTTTTTGCGCACTAAAACTCTTCTGGTGTCTTCATAAATGATAGTAGAGCCGCTGTAGTGAGATGGGCTTTGTAAAGACGTCTTTAGTGCCTTTATGGGTCTTGAGAGAGGAAATGACATTGGTGTCAATGAAGGCCTTTCTGAGCCATCGGATTTCAACACTAATATCTTCATCTGCGTGTGAACTCGTCACATATGGACGCTTGACCAGGACCCCTTGTCCTCACTTTTCAACGAACTGGGCGTACCTTTATCGTCAATTTTCTACGCACTGGGTGCTCCATTCATTTCAATGAGAAACCTTTGGCGTCATAAACAGACGCATTTAATTCTTTGCGTTTATAAAAGCGGACATGATTTTATTAATATTTAAAGGCTACTTTTATATTTTGGAGCAACTAACCCAACTCCTACCCTAAACCTACCCATATCTAAACAATATAAAACACATACCAGGCAAAAAAAAAAAACTGACCAAAACAGTGTAAAAGTATTAGCTCATGTTGCATTCCAGGTCTTCTGAAGTCATACGATATCTTCATGTGAAGAACAGAGTTGATCTTAATGTTTTATCGCTGAAATGATGATCCCGCTGCCCCGTGAACGAACTCATTCATAACTCATTCAAATAATTCAAAAGACTCTTAAACATGATGCAATCGGTCACAAGACACACGAGAGCCAATGACATTTTACAATCAATGCTGACGTAATGACCCAATTGGTCACAAGACATACGAGAGCCAATGCAATTTTACTATGAAATCTGAAGTACGGGCGGCAATATTTGAAATGTGATGTGTTTGTTCATGATCTTCGGCGGATGATGCTGATCGCTTTTGGGGATTTTCTTCATGCAATCAATCGTTTGTCCTCGGAAAACTTGGATTATTTAACTTTTTTTGAATAACTCATGGATGCAGTCGTATGTTATATCCTGTGTTTTATATCATGTTCACACAAATGGGTAGGTTTAGGGATGGGGTGGGGTTGGGTTACATGTTAAAATGTGTCTAAATAGCGTAAATAAAATAAATGTAAATGAAATTATGCTTGCTGATTTAATTGAGAAGCACACTCCAACATGTCATAATGGCAAAATTATAAACCAATAAATAATTTCAATAAATAAATCAAAAAATAAATTTCACCATGACGATAATATTCCCATTCCCAGTGCGTCTGTGTATGACGCCAAAGGTTTCTCATTGTAATGAATGAAGCGCCCAGCGCGTCGAAAATTGACGATAAAGGTACGCCCAGTTCGTTGAAAGGGGTCCTGGTCAAGCGTCCATATGTGACGAGTTGGGTGTGAGAATGTGTTGGTCTGACAGCTGTCCAACCACATGATGAATTAATGACAGAATTATCATTTTTGGGTGAACTAACCCTTTAACTAATGTTAACTAATGACCATTATTCTAAAGTGTTACCAAAATGAGGGGTCATTTTGACCCGTGAGGGAAGGCTTTGTAACTGTTTTTCTGTCAATGATTGGTGTTGTCTGCCTCAGGTCTGAGCACGCCGTCACCCACAAACCCTTTCCACTGTGAGCAGCCCAGACTGACCCTGAATCAGATGCGTCCTCACTCCACGTCTCCTCATCCGGCTCACGCCCTGCCCTACAGCGCCTCTCTCCCTCAGCCGCTCCTGCAGCAGAAGCCTCAAACTCTGCCCTCGTCCCACACACAGCCGCCCCACGGCCTGCTGGACATGCCCACAAACCTGCCTCCGCCCCTCACACCCGTCCCGCTGCAGCCCCGGGGCCACAACCCCTTCCTCTGAGGAGCTCGGCTGGTTTTTAGAGACTGTACTTTTCCAATAAGACGACACATTTAATGACTTTATTAACTCGCGTTCTGTATTCTGCGTGGTAATTACAGCGCCTGGATTATCACACTTATATATCGAGCTTAAAGTCAACATGAACTCAGAACAGGCTCACTCTCCTAATGCACCATCTGTGTGTCACCAGTGCATGTTATGACCCAAAGCTTCATCATCACTTCAACACACTCCGTCCCGTAATTAAGATCCAGGTCAGGAGTTTATTTTATTTTTTAGATGCCACAGACAGATAAAAACACACCCTCATCCTAAATTGGTGTATATTTGCACACTTAAAACCCAATTTATTCATTTAGAAATACATTAAATAATCATTTAATGGTAATATTATAATTTTGTGCAAAATAATATTTGGATTTTTGTTTCGTTTCTACTAGGTTACGTTATTTATTTTCACATACTATAGTACTGCATCTTTAAAAACTAAAAATAAATTTAATTAAATGAATAAGCTCACAAGGCCCTAAACATGACTTCTTTTTTTTGTTAAACTTAAAAGGTTTCATTATTTCAATGAATCTGACATTTCTAGAAATTTCGTTTAATGGAGTCCAAAAAATAACAGGGGAAAAAAGAACTAGTAAAAAAAAAAAACGTAATTTGGGGAAAAATAAAACTGATTTCATAGGGCCCCATATATATATATATATATATATATATACATACATAATACAGCTCTGGAAAAAATTGAGACCACATAATAATAAATATTTATAACCTGCATATATTTACTTAATTATACTGCTACTTGCATGATTTGACAATCGCACAAAGCCATATCACGAATTTGTGATATCCATTTTTTCTCGATATATTGTGCAGCCTTAAGGTACGTTCACACCAAACGCGAATAGAGCGTCTGGAGCGAATGATTTCTATGTTAAGTCAATGGAAAGGCGCGTTGACGCGCGTCTGGAGGTCCTGCGGCACGATAGACGCGTTTCGTGCGGCACGTTGGACGCGATTCCGCCTCATTCGCGCGTCCAGTTTGCGTGAATAACGCGAATTTGAAGCTAATTGAGCGTCTTGCACGATACCCACGTTTGGTGCTTTTTGTGCATTCATGTATTTGAAGCGAATTCGCGTCTACGCCCGAGTTTAAAAATTTGAACTTTGCCGTCAATTCGCGCCGCGTTAACCAATGAGGAGCCTGCTTGCTGCTGCCACGTGATGAGAAACCCTGCATATAATTTAAAAAATACTGATATTCTGTCACTAAATGTAGTTTTAATGCTTTTCAGTTGGTAATGTAGTTGTTTAAAGCTAAAATATGTCGTTTGCCTAGGATGTTTTACTCATAGACAGAGCCTATTTAAAAAGAACACTCTTGCGTTTTTGTAGTTGTGAGACCCAGGCGATCTCCAGGCGTTCAGCGCTCGTTAACCCCAGTGAGAGCAGCCTTTCCTCGGCCAGTCCTTCTGACGTTTGCCGCCGGCTCGGATGTCTCTGTAGAGGTTAAACATGACATATACTTCGTCTTGTGCGATCTTTGGTCCAATTAATCTATTGTTGACCAAATCATTTTGACTGAGGGCAAAGTGAAGTTTCATTACTTTATATTTTATCTAAATATACATGCAGTGAAGATAATCCAGGTAGTGTGTTGGCTGAACCACGTGTGTGGCTGTTAATGCTTAATATATTTCACCTGGAGCGCCTTTAATGCGCGTCTATTTCGCTTCAAATGCTCGATATCTACGCGCGTCCAATTAGCTGCGGACGCGGGAATGGATTCAAAATGTTCACGCGTCAAACTAAAAGCGATTTTGACGCTCAATTCGCGTTTGGTGTGAACGTAGCGTTAGAAGAGACACGATTTATTAAATTAATTGCATATTAATTATGAATTTAATATTTATTTATTTAATTTGTATGTACTTTTCTAAATTCAGAATGTATTTCTTTAATTAGTTTAGGATTATTTTAATTATTTATTTCCTGTTTTTCCGAAGGTCCCCTGATCTAGGTCACATGTGCGGGGGAAATTAATCTAAACCAATAGCCAAACAGCACCTGGGCATTATTAAGATACTGATGTGGGTGTTTTTGTGTGCATATAATAGTAACTTAAAGCTGGTTAATGATGCAAACGACAGCAATAACAGACATGGTGGTGTCTACTCGACTCCTGGATATGATGTGGGCTGTGAATGCGGTTTCATGTTGACTTTAATATGGCGTCGGCTCAGCATGCTGCTAATGAACCCACGGAGAGGAACTCACATGCCAATATTTCAGGACACTAAAGGAGACTTCGGGATGGATCTCCTCATTTCCTCTCCGTTTCTGACACTGATTGTAACCGAGCTCCTCCACGTGCCTGTCTCACCGACAGTCCCACAATGCACTGGGGCAGGCGCCTCACTTCCTGTTTGGACCTCAGGAGCGCCACCCACAGGAACCCGCATAAGCCAATGAAAACTCATTCGCGGCGTCTGAGAGGACGAGTTTTATAACCGCTCCGGACTCCATGCTGAATTATCCGATGCTGTTATTCCTCCACTCAGAAGGAGACGTAGATTAGCGTGATGCTAATGATTATGCCATCCCGTTTGTCCTAGAACAGGAGAACCAGGTTAACCGTTCCATCTATGAGTCCAATGGTGTGTATTACAGACACTAATAAATGAATGTTATTCACTTTTAACGCTATACTTTCTTTCCCTCAGCTCTCAGATATGGTGCGTCCCGTATTTGTGTCTTGATTATAGACCCCAGACAGGAACATAATGTCGGCCCAGATCCGGCTCACATCTGGTGTGCGTTGAATCCACATCTGGACCGTCGCTATGTTCCTGTCTGTAATTTGTGACCCTGGAGCCCAAAACTGGTAGCCTGGTTAAAAGCAGACCATTCTCAGTAGTTACTGAGTTATGGTCTGGCAAAGCTTCATAGACAAATCATTTCCAATGGATGATGACGCGTGTGTGTGTGTGTGTGTGTGTGTGTGTGTGTGTGTGTGTTTGTGTGTGTGTGTCACCATCGGATGATGATGTATGCAGAGCGACGGAGAAACATCTGAGACTGCAATTCTCTGTTTGTGATTTCGAGGAAGATGTTGCAATGGCTTCTGACGACTTTTGCCGTTGTTGTAAAAGAAATATGATAATAGCTGATAATAGTGTCCACCGCCACTCGAGCAACATTTGTCCAGCATTTGGAAAACCTAAAAGCATCTCAGAGCGACTGAAACTTCTCGGATTGACGGTGGAACAGAAAACATCAAGCTCTGATCACATTCGCCGCCGCTGTGAGGCATTTGTATTGCTAGAACGCGGTTTCCAATATTTTTAAAATAAAATAATATTGAGGAGTCTGTTGAAAATTGTGTCTCACAAACTTTATTCAGATTCAATCATGTCAGATGTGTTACAACATTTTCAGACTTGAGCATAGTTATGCTAGTTATTTATTATTTTTACATGATTACCAGATCAAGTGTGAGGAAATAAGCACAGAAAGGCCAGATCCAGAGAGGGGTGTGTGTGTGTGTGTGTGTGTGTGTGTGTGTGTGTGTGTGTGATCACACTCCCCATCCTCCTCATCAGTAGCCAGTGTAATCCACATCTGGGAGACGAGTGTCGTTCTTTGCTCTGTTATTATTTTATTTTTTTTTAAAGAAAAGTTTAAAATCGATTAAAACAGATGTGATAGCTGATTCGATCGAGTGATATTCCACAGCCATCCTGCTTCATCCTTCAAGTTCACCGTCTCTGCGCTGTCGTCATCGTGTAAAGCCCCAATGTTTCTGATTGGTGCCGTGATTTCGACGGATTGGAAATGGCTTTGAATGGGCTCTTTGCCAGACTACTTGTAGAGCAAATCTAAATTTGCCGGAAGTTGTTTGGGTTTTCCCAGGCTACAAAACTGTCTCACGGGTATATATGTGGCAATAGCCAACAATTCATTGTGTGGGTCAATATTATACAT
The DNA here is from genome assembly GCF_024679245.1 of Pseudorasbora parva. NCBI lineage: Eukaryota > Metazoa > Chordata > Actinopteri > Cypriniformes > Gobionidae > Pseudorasbora > Pseudorasbora parva. The sequence goes on along the minus strand of NC_090175.1, from coordinate 5,499,371 downwards.
TTTTCTTTAGTGCTAAAAATCATTAGGATATTAAGATAATGTTCCATTAAGATATTTACTGTAAATTTCCTACTGTAAATATATTTTTAAAAAGTATTAGTAGTAGTAATATGCATTGCTAAGGACTTCATTTGAACAACTTTAAAGGAGATTTTCTCAATATTTAGATATTTTTTGCACCCTCATATTCCAGATTTTCAAACAGTTGTATCTCGACCAAATATCATAAACCAGACATCAATGGAAAGCTTATTCAGCTTATTATAAATCTATAAAAAGACCCTTGTGATGTTTTTGTGTACTGTTGAATCAGCAGAAGAGGTTTGATTTTCGGATATGTAAAGCTGATTTTCCACTGTCTGGAGGTCAATCATTTCCAGTATGAGCTGCTGTATTCCCGATGTGTTGAAATATTTTGTTCAGGATGTAATCTATTAAATATGGAAGCCCGTTTCTGCCAATAAATAAAAGAGTAATTGCACCTTTTATCTCACAATTCTGACTTTTTGCTCACAATTGCGAGTTTTGTGGGATATAAAGTCAGAATTGAGATATAAAACCAGGATTGGGATATAAATTTAGAATTGTGAGATATAAAGTCAGAATTGTTAGATATGTCGCAATTATTCTTTCTTTATTTTTTATGTAGTGGCGGAAACGGGCTTCGATAATTAAAGTATTAGTTCACTTTTATATAATCTTTTCAGATAATTTATTCAGCCCCATGTCATCCAAGATGTCTTAATTTCCTCAGTGGAAAATAAATTAATGTTTTTGAAGTAAATATTCAAAAAAACATGCGCGTTCTCGTCTGTGTCCCTGTGAAGTCCTTTCTGAAATGTGTGTGAAAATATACTCAGAACTCAGTGAAAACGTGCCACATCACAGACACGACAGATATCTCTTTATAAAGCTTGGAATGTCTATGTAATGATGTAATTTATATAAAAAAACAAATATCCTCTGTTTATGTAATCCGGATAAAAACAGCGAGAGGTCCAGTTTCTTCAGCGCAGCCTCATTAACCTTAATGTGCCCACATGCGCGCGCAAACGATCCACATGGACGCCCCCATCACATCAAAACAAACACTCCGCTTCATCATTCTTCTGATTTCATCGAGCTCGGAGGACACGCTGCGAGTTTACCTGGGATTTACCTCAGAAGAAGAAGAAGAACGCGATTTTAAGATGAGAATCTTTAAGGTAAAACATGTCATCTCACTTATATTAGCGTTACTGATGCATAGTTCACATTGTAGGTTACTAGCCTAGATGAACAATTGCCAGACTAAACTGTGTGAAGTCAACGGAAACATGTTGAAATATGAAATAGGTAGGAAACCTCTATGCTAAATAAAGATACACTTATGAAATTAGGATATGTTTTGCTCTACAATATGAAACGCCAACCCGTTCTCACTCCCAAGGCGTCAAAATCCGAAGCATGGTCAAGTGCCTTCCGCGTCACAATAAAGACGCTAAAGGTGCCCCTGGGCGTCATTTTGCGACGCGCTGGGTGCTCCATTCATTACAATAGGCTTGTTTGAGATGCGCCTTGCCTCGCCTGAAATAAAGGCGAGACTAGGCGGCTGCAGTGAGGGGAGGAGTGAAAAAAGAGCAGGCAAGCCGGACAATTCTCTCTTCTCGTAGTGGATCAGACACCAGCGAGAGCAGGTGTGTGTGTGTGAGATTAGAGTTCTCTCTTCTCGTAGTGGATCAGACACCTGCGAGATCAGTTGCAGATATCGCGGGATTCACACTTGTGCGCTCTGTTGCTGATAAACTGGATGTAATTTAAGTTCTGTTGCTTTTATATGAAAATAAATATTATGAACAAGGCACCCAAAGTTTTTGTTATTTATTTCATTTCGAAAGGCCTGCTTATCAAGCATTTTTACTTTAATTACACACATGTTTTTATATATTTTTATTAATATGACAACAATCACATAACCCACAGAAAGACCGCACTGTCTGAGAGTTTGAGAATATGCACACATAATTTATACACATAAAAACATGATACCAGAGTTTTAAATTCAAATATATTAAAAAACAACCTTGCATCACGGTTATTTAAACCAATAAGCATTAAGCTGTGTCGTCAGCAAGTCGTTTCCCATCATGCTTTTGCTCCGCGCAGTCGGTGGAGAGCAACTGCGCTCGACTGCAGAATCCGACACATCCGCCTCGCCATCGCGAGAGATTTTTGACATACGTCGGCATGACATCAGAGCAAGGCGGACCGCCCTCGGACACATTTCTAACCGGCATGCATCTCGCGCTGATCACCGGTGATCGATTCTGCGCAGATTTTGCTCATCTCAAACAAGCCTAATGATAAACCTTTGGCGTCATACACAGACGCATTTAATTATTTGCGTTTATAAAAGCAGACATGATTTTATTAATATTTAAAGGCTACTTTTATATTTTGGAGCAACTAACTCCACTCCTACCCTAAACCTACCCATATCTAAACAATATAAAACACATACCAGGCAAATAAATGTACAGTCACAGGTATTTATTGCAAAAACTGACCAAAGCAGTATAAAAGTATTAACTCATGTTGCATTCCAAGTCTTCTGAAGTCATACGATATCTTCATGTGAAGAACAGAGTCGATCTTGATGTTTTAATCGCTGAAATGATGATCCCGCTGCCCCGTGAACGAACTCATTCATTTCTCATTCAAATAATTCAAAAGACTCCTGAGCATGACGCAATCGGGTCACAAGACACACGAGAGCCAATGACATTTTACAATCAATGCTGACGTAATGACACAATTGGTCACAAGACATACGAGAGCCAATGACATTTTACAATCAATGCTGACGTAATGACGCAATTGGTCACAAGACATACGAGAGCCAATGCAATTTCACTATGAAATCTCACGTAACCGGCGCCAATATTTGAAATTTGATTGTGTTTGTTGATGATCTTCTGCGGATGGAGATGCTGATCGCTTTTGGGGATTTTCTTCATACAAATCAATCGTTTGGCCTCGGAAAACTTGGATTATTTAACTTTTTTGAATAACTTGTGTATGCAGTCGTATATGTCAGGCTATATCCTGTGTTTTATATCATGTTCAGACAAATGGGTAGGTTTAGGGATGGGATGGGGTTGGGTTACATGTTAAGCATGTCTAAATAGCGTAAATAAAATAAATGTAAATAAAATTATGCTTGCTGATTAAATTGAAAAACACACTCCAACATGTCATAATGGCAAAATTATAAACTAATACAATTTCACCATGGCGATAACATTACTAATACCCAGCGCGTCTGTGTATGACGCCAAAGGTTTCTCACTGAAATGAATGGAACACCCAGCGCGTCGAAACATGACGCCTTGGGGCACCTTTAGCGTCTTTATTGTGACGCGGAAGGCACTTGACCATGCTTCGGTTTTTGACGCCTTGGGAGTGAGAATGGGTTGTGAAACGCAGCTAACTCACGCAGAGCGGGAGAACTGTCTCAGTTTGTGTAAAGGCACTTGGGTTTTTTCCCACATTAATTGCACACATGTCTAGTACAATTATGTGGTTTTGATTCATTAACACAGTGTATTTTTTTTTGTCTTGAATTACCAAAATTACCAAAAGAATTGAAGTGAAATGTGCCATGCCCCATAGGTGGGGCACATTGTAACATGAGAAAATGTAAAAATGTAATTTCACGAGTTCACACTTACAAATAATTCAGATAGAATAAATGGTATGCGTATTTGGCGTGCTGTCCGAGGAGAGGGCTCCGAGCTCGGTATTTGGCCCGAACCCAGAGTACTCCCCCCGTATTTCTGGTTAGGAAAGTTAACCAGGTGCGTGTGAGGTAGAAGGGGTGGTGGAGGGATGCTGCAAACTTTGTCAAGGAACGTTGGTGAGTTGACTGGGTATTTATGTGATCCTCCACTTGAGCTGATTGGTAGACATGTTGATTACTGATTGTTGACAGCTGGTTGGAATGACATCATGATTAGGTAGATCATTTGAACGTGCTTCTCCCGAACTTAGTTTTTTAAGAAACATCATTTCACGAGTTCACACTTACAAATAATTCAGATAGAATAAATGGTATGCGTATTTGGCGTGCTGTCCGAGGAGAGGGCTCCGAGCTCGGTATTTGGCCCGAACCCAGAGTACTCCCCCAAAATATTGCTACTAGCATAGGACAGCAGCCAGTAAATGATGTTGATGCCCCCCAAAAGTTGCAGAGCATGAACTGGTGCTGTGCCAATCGAAGGGGGGGATAGTCACTGGATCGGGAGATCTTGTTCATTATTGTCTGAGGTTTGTATGGTCGTGATATCAGAAAGGTGAACCTCGTTGGTAGTCAGCTGGGGTGGTTGCGTGTAGGCAAGAGGAGATAGCAGTGCTGTGGCAGTGGAGACGAGCTGTTTCAGCATACTTTCAAACGTATCCAATGAGCTGGCTGTACAAAGAATTAGGCTCCTGTAGGAGTTGAGAAGATGACACTGCTGTGGGGGTGGGACAAGTTTGGATGGAGGAACAGAACTCCTGCGGGAGTGAGGTTGGTGATACTGCTGTGGCAGTGGAGATGAGCCCTTTTAAATCTGCTTTCCAAACTATCCGAAGACCCAGTTGTACAGAGAATTGGGCTCCTGTGGGGTGGAGAAGGTGAGACTGCTGAGACAGTGAAACAGGTTTTGAAAAGACGTATCAGAGCTCCTGCGGGAGCGAAATTGACTATAACTGCTGCGGCAGAGGATACGAGACGTTTCAACTTGCTTTCCAACTATCCAAACGAACAATTTGCACGGATGATTGGGCTCCTGTGGGAATGGAGATGACGACATTGCTGTGGTATTGAAACGAGTTTCAATGGAGTATCGGGCTTTGCGAGAGCCGAGTTGTCGATACTGCTGCAGCCGTGGAGACGAGCCATTTAACTTGTTTTTCGAAACCAGTGAGCTGGGTTGGACGTAGAACTGACACTCCTGCGGAAATATGGAGAAATCACTGCTGTGGCAGTACAAGCAAGTTGAATGGAAAAAACGGAACTCTTGCGGGAGCTGAGGCGGTATCACTGCTGTGGCATTGGAGGCCTTTGGGTGGAGGAACTGGCTTCTGTTGGAGCGGAGGAGATGACACTGTTTTGCAGTAAAGTCGGTTGGAGAAACTGGGCTTCTGCTGGAGCGAATGAGATAACACTGCTACGGCAGTGAGAACTAGCTGGATGGAAAAGCTTAGCTTCTGTTAGAACGGAGGAGATACTGCTGCGGCAGTGAGAGCCAGCTGGATGGGGAATACTGAGCTTCTATTGGAGTGGAGGAGATAACACTGCTGCGGCAGTGAAAACCAGCTGGATGGAAAAGCTTAGCTTCTGTAAGAACGGAGGAGATACTGCTGCGGCAGTGAGAGCCAGCTGGATGGGGAATGCGGAGCTTCTATTGGATCGAAGGAGATACTGCTGCGGCAGTGAGAGCCAGCTGGATGGGGAATAATGAGCTTCTATTGGAGCGGAGGAGATAACACTGCTGCGGCAGTGAGAGCCAGCTGGATGGAGAATCCTGAGCTTCTGTTAGAGCGGAGGAGATAACACTGCTGCGGCAGTGAGAGCCAGCTGGATGGAGAATCCTGAGCTTCTGTTAGAGCGGAGGAGATAACACTGCTGCGGCAGTGAGAGCCAGCTGGATGGAGAATCTTGAGCTTCTGTTAGAGCGGAGGAGATAACACTGCTGCGGCAGTGAGAGCCAGCTGGATGGAGAATCCTGAACTTCTGTTAGAGCAGAGGAGATACTGCTGCGGCAATGAGAGCCAGCTGGATGAAGAATCCTGAGCTTTTGTTAGAGCGGAGGAGATAACACTGCTGCGGCAGTGAGAGCCAGCTGGATGGAGAATTCTGAACTTTTGTTAGAGCGGAGGAGAAAACACTGCTGTGGCAGTGAGAGCCGGCTGGATGGAGAATCCTGAACTTTTGTTAGAGCGGAGGAGATAAGCCGGCTGGATGGAGAATCCTGAACTTTTGTTAGAGCGGAGAAGATAACACTGCTGTGGCAGTGAAAGCCAGCTGGATGGGGAATACTGAGCTTCTGTTAGAACAGAGGAGATAACTGCTGCGGCAGTGAGAGCCAGCTGGATGGAGAATCCTGAGCTTTTGTTAGAGCGGAGGAGATAACACTGCTGCGGCAGTGAGAGCCAGCTGGATGGAGAATCCTGAGCTTCTGTTAGAGCGGAGGAGATAACACTGCTGCGGCAGTGACAGCCAGCTGGATGGAGAATCCTGAGCTTCTGTTAGAGCGGAGGAGATAACTGCTGCGGCAGTAACAGCCAGCTGGATGGAGAATCCTGAACTTTTGTTAGAGCGGAGGAGATAACACTGCTGCGGCAGTGAGAGCCGGCTGGATGGAGAATCCTGAGCTTCTGTTAGAGCGGGGGAGATACTGCTGCGGCAGTGACAGCCAGCTGGATGGAGGATCTTGAGCTTCTGTTAGAGCGGAGGAGATAACACTGCTGCGGCAGTGACAGCCAGCTGGATGGAGAATCCTGAGCTTCTGTTAGAGCGGAGGAGATAACACTGCTGCGGCAGTGAGAGCCAGCTGGATGGAGAATCCTGAGCTTCTATTAGAGCGGAGGAGATAACACTGCTGCAGTGAAAAATTTGAGGTGGGTTCCTGCGGGAGTGACTGGAGAGATGCTGCTACGGCAGTGAATATTATTGATTCATTTAGTGAATTTGGTGATGTTGAATTGGAGTGGATGTGGTGATCCTGTAGGATTGAGTGTATGGAAACAAGCTGAAGCTGAAACAATTTTAGCTGATGAGGGTCTGTTGGGCTTCTTTGATGTGGGAGCGATTGGAGCGGATGTAGCTCTTGAAAGCCTCTGACGACCAGCGACCAAGTTTTTGGATCTGGTGCTGGGAGAGACCTTTTTGAGCAGTTGTGGTTGCTGCACCTATGCGAAATGAATGGCTAGAAAAGTTGTCTGCCGAGATGCCGGATAGAATCAGTATAGACTTGAGGTGTTTTTGGAACCAGAAACGTGTGACAGGGCAGTTAGCATCGTCTGTGAAGAGTGGTTCAGATAAAAGTTTAGTCTGCAAACTTCTGAAATGTAGGTTGGCTAAAATGGATTGATACGGCTGGATTGGTGATGGAAGGTTGAAAATGTAAATGGATTGCCCTTTTTTCATTTGATCCGTCTTGCTTTGTTTGATGAAGTAAGAGATTGTTTCGTCATCTAGCACTGCTAGGTCTGAAATTATAGGATGAAGCTTTGGGTTGAAGGTGGACGTGATGGTAATTTCTGAGCTTCTGAGAAAACCGGAGCAAGCCAATATAAACATTGCATCCAGAGTGCGGGCAGTATTGGTGGAGTGGTAGCCTTGGCGGAGGGTGGAGATACATTTGGTAAGTATGTCTAGAGTTATTGGTTGTCTGCGTGGGTGGGTTGAGTTTTTTGGATGCCTTTGATGAGCATGGATGTTTGTGAATTGGTTATTTCTGGAGAGGGCAGACCAAACACAAGTTTGTTGAATTCAGCTTAGATGACCCTTGATGGAGCTGACTTGGAGGTTCTTGATGCTGTTGAAATAAGATATGAATGAAGTGATGGTAAGCAAAGAATAATCTGGAAAATTCAGCTTGTATATGGAGTGAAAAGACTTGAAACACTTCCATGCAGTTAGGTAGGATTGGAGGGTTCTGGGGGAAACAGCTTGAAGGATGGAATTGAGAGAAGCGTCAATGAGGGGTCTCAATGGGTGGTTTATGGGAATATTAGCTCTCAATACTTTGGTACTGGGGTTGGGAATGGGAATGGGTCCGCCTCTGGCGCCAACAGCCTGAATTTCTGTGAGGATCTGTGCTCTAATGTTGCTGGCGACAGGGGGCAGTTCCAAGGCTGTAGCATTCGGCGGGAAGGGCATCTGTGTTGCAGAAAACAGAGTGAATGGAGCACTAGTTTGGGAAAAAGTGTTAGGCGGATAGAAACCAGGGGCCGAAAACCGCTTGCGGAGGCAACCTCTCATTTCGGTCGGTCCCCGATAAAGGAGGAATGGGAAAAAAGGGGAAAGAGGAATGCTAAGGAGGACAAAAAGCAGCTGGGCCTGCACCGCTAGCGGAGGCAGCCTCGCGCTAGAGTTTGATGGTGGGGCTGCAGGCCAAGGGAAGGGGTTAGAAGAAGTGACAGGAAAAGGCTGTGATACAAAGCTTGAGCTGCTAGCGGAAGCGTACTTACGCTTAAAGGATTGCCTGGGGCAGAGGAAACTGGTATTGTAACCTGAGGTGCAATGCTGGAAACACCCACGGTCTCTGGCTCGGCGGAGCAGAGAGATGAGTTGGGCTGGGTGGCGGCGACGATGGCAGCGGTGGCTGGAACTGGGGTGCGGCCCGGGCTAGCTGAGGGCCTGCTGCAGTGGCCTGGTGCTCGAGGAAGAACCAGTTCTGTGGGAGAAAGGGTCTTTTGAGAGCGTGAGTTCGGATCCTTATGTTTCCTTGACCTGTTTGTAGTTTTGGAAGGTGGAGTGGATTTTGGAGATGGAGAAGCTGCTTGAAGTGACACGTACAGGTTGTATAATTTGGCTTTATTAATTCTTCTGGAAAAATTATCATCGACACTGATTAGCACTTGTCTTAACCCTAGTACGGTCCATTTCTCTATTGCTGGAATCGTAGGTTGTACTGAGGAGTAGGAGGAAGCTGGAGATGGTGGATGTCTTGAAGGTGGAGGCGATGGCAAGCCTCTGCGTCTCGGTGTGCGGGATGTGGCTCGGCTGGGCCGACGGCCACGCTGTGTTGCTGGAGATTCAGTCACGGTGTCTTGTTGGGTTGTGGTGTCCCTTGCAGCTGTGGGATGCTGTAGAGGATCTTCGTCAGATGGATAAATTTCATTCTCAAACATTGCAATGGGTAGGACCAAATGCTGATTTTCTTCAGCTCCTGCGGAAGCATAAAAAACAACACTGCTTTGGCAGTGGAGAAACGGTTAGCCAGAGAAACTGAGCTCCTGTGGGAGCAGAGGGAACAGCACTGCTGCAGCAGTGGAGAAACGGTTAGCCAGAAAAAAGTGAGCTCCTGTGGGAGCAGAGGGAACAGCACTGCTGCAGCAGTGGAGAAACGGTTAGCCAGAAAAACTGAGCTCCTGTGGGAGCAGTGGAAAAACGGTTAGCCAGAAAAACTGAGCTCCTGTGGGAGCAGTGGAAAAACGGTTAGCCAGAAAAACTGAGCTCCTGTGGGAGCAGAGGGAACAACAACTGCTTTGGCGGTGGAGAAATTTGCCAGAGAAACTGAGCTCCTGCGGGAGCAGAGGGAACAGCACTGCTACAGCAGTGGAGAAGAGATTAGCCCGAAAAACTGAGCTCCTGTGGGAGCAGAAGGAAACACACTGTTATGGACACTGGAGGAATTAGCCAGAGAAACTGAGCTCCTGTGGGAGCAAAAGGAAACACACTGTTATGGATACTGGAGAAATTAGCCAGAGAAACTGGGCTCCTGTGGGAGCAGAAAGAACAGCACTGCTGTGGCACAGGAGAAAAATAGCCGGAGAAACTGAGCTCCTGCGGGAGCAGAGATAACAGCGCTGCTGTGGCGCAGAGGAGAAAAAGATTAGCCAGAAAACTGAGCTCCTGTGGGAGCAGAGAGAATAGCACTGTTATGGCAGAGGAGAAATTAGCCAGAGAAACTGAGCTCCTGTGGGAGAAGATGGAACATCACTGCTTCTGTGGTGGAGAAAAAGTTAGATGGAACAAAATGGAAAAGCATGTTTGTAAAACCATAATGGGACTCTTATTTTGAAAGAGACCCATTTGGGTCCAACTCTTATTAAATTTAGCATACAACATTACAAAATAATCACATTAAAGAAAACAGTCCTGGTTCATAAGAACTTGGCGCCATACATTGATTGTAAATGCTCTGAAACTGTAATATTCTGAACGCAACACGGCGCCACATTCAAAAGTTTAATCACAATTAGGAAGATGTGATGTATGTTTCTGTCTCCAAAATATAAGATGGCTTTAATAATCATCATGCTGTATTGTCAACATTTAAGTTACTTAGCCTCACGATACATTCATTCGCTTTGCGAGCGAGTAAATTTATTGTTCATCACCACGGCAAATGCACTTTGTGTGTGACAAGTTTCTGTCTGTCGTACACAGAGGCAGCAAGATCACAACAAAGCTTGATGCGTGCCGGAACTATGTTATTTAAGATACATTTCTATTTCTTGGGACAGGAGCTGTTGTAGCTGTCCTGCTGTAAGTCTGTGCAGTGTGCACTCTTTACAGTGTCTGAGCGCTGCTCAAACAATTGACTCCTCATTGATTGAATTGTGGCAAAGACCACATTACACTTTGGAAAAAACAGGAATTCTTTTACCGTGATGTTGAGGAGCCATAGGTTTGAAATAATGCTGATGAAAAGCGGCCAAAAGGGGCTTTAGGTAGCTTAGGAATTTGTAAGGAAAGTTTTGTAGCATTGTAGCATAGCTTCAAGCAGCATGTGGAGCCATGTTGACAGCGTGGGTAGAAAAGTGACCTGCCAGAATGCTGCAAACTTTGTCAAGGAACGTTGGTGAGTTGACTGGGTATTTATGTGATCCTCCACTTGAGCTGATTGGTAGACATGTTGATTACTGATTGTTGACAGCTGGTTGGAATGACATCATGATTAGGTAGATCATTTGAACGTGCTTCTCCCGAACTTAGTTTTTTAAGAAACATCATTTCTGATATAATGATAATAAAATAAAAATTTACAAAACAAACTAAAATATTTTCTCAATAAAATACAATTATTAACTTTTTGAAATAAAATAATTGCATTTTTTTATCATTTAAAATACACACATTTTTTATTTTGACAAACACATCGCTAATACAGCTATACAGCATAGTTAAAATCAGAATAATAATGAATCATTTCTGAACATTGACTTTTAGTCCTTATTTTCTCATTGTTTCTCAAAAGAATTCATAAAAGTTACTCATTGTAACGCAGTGTTATTACACACCCACCTGCGCGACTGCACAGCAAAAACTCCAGTGTTAAATTAACTCTCCTGAGAGTACATGTGAGACCACACTCAAGAGTGTTAAAGTGTTAAAATAAGAGTGTTAAAGTAACACTGAAGCAGTGTTAAAGTTAATAAGATAATTAACTGATTATTGGCAATTATTGAAGATACCTGATGATAACAAGCAGAATCACCAAATGAGAACATCACAATTCACAAGTGGACATATTTTCCATTTGTAATTGCAAAGCAACTCAGACAGTGTGTGTTTGTCCGAAAATCATAAAAATAAAAGAAACTTCACTCACACCTTTAGACACTTTAGACAACTTATCTTCTGTAATTCACACATGTTTGGATCATGAGAGAAACCGGACCTGAAGGAAAGACTCTCTGGCTCAGGATTCAATCCAGGATCTTCTTGTTGTGAGGAGCCAGTGTTTCCCACTGAGACACTGTGCTGCCCTTAATCACAGATATAAGACACACTTTGACTATTTCTGTCAGAGTCAGACGTCTACAGAAGCTCTTACTGAGAATTAACAGAGGTTTAGATGTTGAGGATTTATGGTTCATTTGAAGTCACCATTGTGGAGGGAAGCGTTTGCTTTAGTTGGGCTCTTGGTCCCCGTACGTGTGTTAGCGTTTCTTAGGCTGCTGTAACTGTGTGTGTGTGTAACACAAGAGTTGTGGCTGAGAAAGCAAAGCAAAGCTAATGTGACATCAGATGTTGTCAGCTCCTTGTTGATGATAACTAAATCATCAGAACGTGAGCATCTGATGTTGTTTTTTGTGTTCTTGTTTGGCACAATAGTTATTTGTTTATAGCCTCTATAATCTTGTGAATCTGCATTATTGGCACCAATAGCAATAAAAGGACCACCTATCCTGACGGGTGAGAAAAAAAAGTATGTGTACCCAATGTTTTGAGAAATTATTTCCCATGGTCACACACAGATATCAAGATTTGGCCTATGATTCACAACAATGGTGACAATCAAGCATCAGTTTTGCACTACGAAGCCACCCATCATGCATTGCAGCAGGAAGCGTTTTTGTGTCACCGTTGTTGTGAAACATAGGCCAAACCTTGATGTCTGTGTGTGATCATGGGAAATATTTTCTCAAAACATTGGGTGTATGTACTTTATCATCCTTCAGGATAAGGCTATTGGTGCCAATACTGCAGAGGCTATAAACAAATTACTATTGTACCAAATAAAAACATAATATCAGATGCACACTTTCTGATGATTTAGTTATCATCAACAAGGAGCTGACAACATCTGATGTTGTTGCACACACACACAGTTACAGCAGCCTCAGAAACGCTAACACACACGGGGACCAAGAGCCCAACTAAAGCAAACGCTTCCCTCCACAATGGTGACTTCAAATGAACCATAAATCATCAACATCTAATTATCAGTTAATTTTGTTTTTTATGATTTTTGGATAAACACACTTTGTCTGTGAGTTGCTTTGCAATTACAGATAAAACATATGTCCACAATGAGCAGATTTGAACTAGTGTTTAACCTTGAGGTCCATGAGGGTCTATATCAGACGTGCAGATCACGTCCAAAACAGACGTCATAAAAACTTTCATTCTGGCTCCTCAGTGGACGTCTTTTCAACGTCTGCCTCTAGTGGCAAAGAAATCATTAGAATTATATTGAAAATGCTGGATCTCATGTTATAATCAACCAGATAAACCCAACTAAGAGACTCTAAATTAGTTGAGTGATTCAGATCAAGTAATGACAACATCAAAACATAACCAACACCAAACAATCAGCTTTTCTCATGGCTTGTCTGACTGTTGGTTACGGCATCAAACAAAATATAACCTTACAAAGTCAAGGGTCAAGAGCCCAAGTTAAACAAACACTGATCACCAAAATGGCCTCATTTGGTAATTCTGTTAACATCAGGTATCTTCAAAAATTGCCAATCATCACTCCATTAATCAGTTAATTATCTTGTTAACTTTAACACTGCTTCAGTGTTACTTTAACACTCTTACTTTAACACTTTAACACTCTTGAGTGTGGTCTCACATGTACTCTCAGGGGAGTTCATTTAACACTGGAGTTTTTGCTGTGTGGGATTTAAACCGCGGCATTTCAATTTGAATAAGTGCAGATATCACTGGATTGTTTTCTTTAGATTATGCCAAAACATTTTGTTCACGTAAGTGTACATGACATTATTTGGCTTGACTTCAGATGAGTGTGTGATTTATGAGATGTGATCAACATTTTTCAGATTGTGATTTTATTTCTCTCTGAAGTATTTGGATTTCTAAACTTGCGCCCAAAACTGACATATAATACAGATGTAACGATGAGTCAACTAGTGATGTTAGGTTCTTGAACGAATCATTCTTTTGAGCCGGTTCACTAATCGAACTTCAGTTCCGTGTTGATGACACCATAGACATCCATAATAAAGGCTAGATGTCTCGTGCGCGCTGTTGGCCAATTGAGGTCGCTGGCCGCAACTGGCGGCCATCTTGTCACAGGCAGCTCGCTCACTCGTGACAGTGTGTTTTAATGGTGCATGTACTTTTAAATATCCATAACTTGCTCAATTTTCAACCGATTTCCAAACTGTTTTTTTTGTTATAAACATCAGAGATGTAGTTATGACACTACATATTTATGAATAATTATAACCATGGACTTTAATATGAAAGTAACATTGAACAGAACAGACAGGTGCAATAAAAAAGGTATTTATGTTAAATCAATATTACACAGTTTTAGGTACACAGTTTTAGGTTACTAAAACTGTGTACCGAATGGCAACATGAGAAATTAATTATATATATATATATATACACTTTTATCATAAGAATATCATTATTATAATAAAATTTGTATTTAATTTTTTTTTTTTTTTAAACAAAAAAACATGCAAACTAAGTTTATTTTAACTTGACAAAAGATTGGTTGTCATAAAATCGTTATTGGTTTCAATAAAACCTATATAATTGAACAGCTCGATTGTGGTCTCAGCCTTGATAAAGTGCACGCAAGTTATAGCCGTGATACACAAGATGCACGATTAAGTGGTTTATCTAAACGAAAAGCTGCAATTTCACAGTGTTAAAGCATCCAGATTTGTAGCCATGTTAATAACGTTTGTAAGAAACCAAACCATTTGTAAATCCGTCAAGATTTCAGCGAGATAAGAGTATTTATGTTCGGACAGATCACTCACCTTACATCAGGTTCCACAGAGCCCGAAAGAAAGCCTGCCTGTGACAAGATGGCCGCCGGTGATGACGATGGTGATTCCGCCAGAAGACATCTAGCCTTTATTATGGACATCTATGGATGACACAAGACACAAAAGCCGAAGTAGCATGTCTGACTGAAAAAGAACCGATTGAGGCGATTCAAACATCTGTCGAAGTGTGCGGAGGATTACCGAGGTGAGGGTGATTGAGTTGACGACGCAAGTCTGAGGCATGTAGACTACTGGAAATATGCTTATGATCACTGTTATTAAATAACATTATATTAAAACATGCAAAAACCATGCATGTAGATTATTGTTTAGCAAAATATATATGTTTACGACTGGTTTATTCTTTCTATATAGCTACTTTAGACATGTAATATCCGCGTTTGTTGATCAGTGTCTGTAATATGTACTGTAGTTGCGCAATTTTCAATCGAATCCGACGCGAATAATACATTAATTAACTGAACACAAACACCATTTAGGGAATGAAAGGCAATAATCAGAAAATGCACTCATGAAAATAACGAGTCGATTGTTTCAGTATGCATTGATACAGATTATTACTTTATTTGAATGTTCCCTTGATATAACATGACACGTATATGTATTAAAAAGCATAAAAGAAATGCATAGTGACATCATTGCTAGGTCAGGAACCTATGAATCGGCTTTTTGAACCGGGTCATTGAGCCGCACTGTCCGAGAAGAACCGGTTGGCGGAAATGAATCAGACTTTGCATCACTAGAGTCTACAGGTTGAAGATCCATTTGCAATTTTATTAAGACGATAAGCCACAATCGTAGTTCAGAGTACAGTCAAGGTCAAAGCACAAAAAAGCAGTCAAAACAAAAAAACACAACAAGGCGGGGAGAGTAGTCCAGAAACTGGCAGGTCTTTATTATTTTGTCTTTATTTGACAGGGACATTGCTCATTGATCAACAACAGGTTACTTGCTGTAAACAAGCCAGAGTTAGCTACTAGTGCTAATTTTCATCTGTTGTCCCTGGCCAGATCTTAACAGGCCAAAAAGTCAAAAATACATATAGATCAAAAATTAAATATAGGTAATCCAAGACCAAGAGACAAGAAAACCTGGAGAATGCTCAGAATTGCAGAGTTACACTAAACAAGACTTCACCTTTAATGGCAGAGTGAACATGGTCTATATAGGCTGAGGTTATGAGGCTAATGACACACAGGTGAACACAATGATGGCTGGTGATCAGGGCAAAGGATTATGGTAAATGAAGTCCAGAGTGAGGATTAATATTTGACTGCCCTCTGGTGGCGATTGGAGGGAGCCACAGAAACCTGATTTGTGACAACAGAGTAGAGGTGGGCATTTTTTTCAGGAGACTCGTGGGATGAGAAACAAAATCACTATTAATCATGTGATTGGAATGGGAGCAGAATTTCTTTACCGGGAGTGGGCGAGACCGGGAATCGTAATAACATGATCTATACAAATATACTGCTTATATAAATTAACTATATGTTTTAATTTTTAACTCAGTTCTAGTTGTCCTGTCTCTTTATGCTCTCCTGTTTGCTTTAGTGTGGCTGGTTCAGTGAATGACGTGCTCCACAGCCATAACAGTCAGTGGCAATGCCAACCACTAATAATCAGTCCCTCCGCACAGCAAAAACTCCAGTGTTAAATGAACTCTCCTCAGAGTTTATTTGGCTCCACACTCAAGAGTGTTAAAAGTAACTCTGAAGAAGTGTTAAAGGTAATGAGATAATTAAGAGATTAATTAAGTGATGATTGACTATTAGTGATGAACACCTGATGATAACAAGCAGAATCACTGAAGGAAAGAGTCACCATTATGGAGATCAGTGTTTGCTTTAGTTGGGCTCTTGACTTTATAACATAAGTCTTTGTCTGGCTGCTTTAAAGCATCCATACAAGTCCAGAGAAAATGTGATAGCAAACCAAATAGCAACCACTGAAAAAAAAAAAAAAAAAAACAGTAGCCTGATTTAAATGTAAAAAAAAAAAAAAACTTTAAAAAAGCACTGTTTTTATCTTTTTGTATTTATTTGTCCTTGTATCATTTGTTTATTTAGCCTAGAAATCTAATCGCACCCTAGCGGCAGCAAATCTAATCTGCCCGCGAGTGTCGTCTAGCAACTCTCAATACCCTTCTGAGCTGTAATCCCCTAACTCTTGCCGGGCCAATCACATCGTGTATAGAGTCGGTGGGCGGGGCCATAATGACGACGGCCAAGTTGCGTTTGCGTGCTTCTAGTAAACACAGAAACTGGCGAACGGCGGTCTTTCGAATCAGCTTTGACCGCGACTCTGGAAGACTTGGAGTTAAGCTTTTCTCTGAGAAAAGAACAAAGAACGGCACTGAAGTCATTCTTAAAAAGGGAAGATGTGTTCGGAGTTTAGCCAACCGGATACGGCGAATGTTTAATCTGTCAGCTAGCTCTGCTTCACCTTCGTTGTTCTGGTTGGTTGTAGCGCTATCCTATCACGTGCAGAGGGAGTTTGAAAGACAACCGTTTATCCGCCCCTCGGATTGAGCTGTCAATGGTGAGTTTCCAGACCAAACATCTTGATGTGGGTCTGGCTTGTCAGGCTATTGTTTATTAGTTCTTATTTTATTACTGACTGTTTACTTGATTAATTCATAATCATATTTATAAATCATAATATTTGAGAACTTTTTATATTAGGCAATTTCTTATTGCTGTGATTTACTTTTCCCAGATATTTCCCTCCCTAAGCGATCATGTTATTAAAGGTATAGCCTCTTTTTGTAAGATACCAAAATAAACAAGATTTGTGCATCGTTATTATATTGAACTAAAAGCCATCTGAAACAAAAAAGAAATTTGGGGTTTTTATTCAACTGGGCATGGGCATGCTGTGATCAGAATGACAGATTACGGCCCATAAAGTAACACAGGAGTGGGAAGGAATGAAAGTCATTCTTCTGGGATTGGGGAAGGAATTTCCCCAGTTTTTTTAGGGATTGGGTATGATTTGTGACCAAATTAATCAATGATAATATATGATTAAACTCAAAACATAAAAAGAGAAAAAAAAGAAAACTTATTTGACGTCTGAACACAGGCTTCATGACGGTCTGTTACTCACTTGACGCTGCTGTAGATCACTGAGGGCTCTTACACAGTTTGAACAGTTGATCGCCTAAAACACAAATCAACAGTGGTGGAATGTAACGAAGTACAAATACTTCGTTACTTTACTTAAGTACATTTTTCACGTATCTGTACTTTACTTAAGTAGAATAAATAGCGCATGGTGCATACTTTTTACTTTTACTTCGTTACATTTTGCAGCAATTATTATACTTTCTACTCCACTACATTTCTGCAACATTTCGTTACATTTTCGTTACATTTTCTGATCAGTTTCAGGGCTCGAGATTAAGGCTTGCCCAGATAATAATATATAATGGACGTTATAGGCTAATGAATTGACTGTTGAGGCTCGCGCAGCCTCTCGAGGAGAAATGGAAACAAATCAGCCCCGCTCACACAAAGAAACTCAGTAACATACTGCATTAAAAATTCAAAATGTTTAGTTTTTATATTTTATAACAGTTAAAAAACATCACATGACACGACCAACGAGTGTAGTTTTCCTGAATACCATGACGACAGAAAATGTGACACTGATTTCATTTGACAGTTCCATAAACAATGAATTAACATCAAGTCACTTACATTTTATGGATTGCTTTATTGCTTTTGTTCTATTTGAGCAGCGAAAATATTTCCAAGATCAGATTTCCACATCCTAACCATAACGTATTGCACAGCAACAGTGCGTTACTGAATCAAAGATTCAATGCCCTATTCATAAACGACAGCCTCATTTATGAACGAATCAGCCGTTTGAACGAATCGACTCAATGACTCTCGCATAAGGATTCACCCGCCGCCATCTACTGGTGGTTTAGTTAACTTTTTTTAGTTAAAACGATCTCATAGCATTATTTAGTGCAGTTGTAATTTTTCAGTGTTAATTATTTAATTTATTGGTAACAACCCTATTGTATCTTTTTCTAATTTAATTTATTAATCAAATTTAAGAATATAAAGGGAAAGCTGAAGCAAAGCCTATATTTAATAAGATTAGGGGAAAATGTCCTTTATAAAAGGTAAAAATATCATAAATATGAAGATTTAAATACATCAAAGCTGATGAGAATGTTGCTTCAGAAAAATGACATTTAACTTTGCAGATAAGCAGAATTGTAAGTCAGAATGTAAACTAGGCAACAGATGGTAAGAACAATTACATTAACCCAAAACTAACTCAATTAAAACGCCACCGCTCATACAGTTTTCTTCTTTTTAATGATTAGAATATAGACATTAAGAGAATACATTTTTATGCAAATACTTTTAATACTTAAAGTACATTTAAAATCAGGTACTTTTTACTTTTTACTTAAGTAGGGTTGTCGTTGTAGTACTTCTACTTTTACTAAAGTAAATATATTTCTGGTTACTTGTACTTTTACTTAAGTACTGAGATTCAGTACTTCCTCCACCACTGCAAATAAAAAATAAATACAAAGTTACAGCTGATCTGATCTGTGCTGGGGGTATTCCAGAAAGCAGGTTATGTGACATATATCCGGCTCCAGAGCAGCTCATGATCCAGGGTTATTTTGCTTAAGAACTATTCAGATGTGTTTAATATAATTAATATAGTCATTAAATTAATCAAGTTTGTTACAGTTAAATAATATACAAAATTATATATTAATTCTAAAGAATTAAAATAAGAAATAATTAAAAATAAGCTTAAATGTTAAAGCTGCACCAGGTAACTTTTCAACCTTCATAATATATTTTCAAGACTCTTGTGATGATAAATCGACTTATAATAGGCTGAATGACACGTCTGCCATAGCCTGACGGGGTCTGTATCGCTTTTAATCATATTTTTAAACTTCGGGTTTCGGGTAGTAACCCAATAAAAAAAGAACTACAAAATTCGACTGCTTTACGGCATACTTGTCACTTCAAATGTTAGCCTTTGTCTAAACGGCATTAGTTTAGTAGGGGCTACATTCTTGCGAGTAAAAACATAAGATGTACAAAATCATATTTTGTGATACCTAACATGTCTGTGATAGTTGTTTATTTGTCTTGCCTCAAGCTATAATGCTTGATTTAAAAATCAAATTTGCAGATTTATCTATGGTAGCTTGATATTGACGATATATGGTTATTACCTACCACTCAAACATTGAACTGAAGTATCATATAGATTCTGTAAAACGGTAACCAATAGACTACTATAATGACACTGGCTTTAAAAAAAAAACATGAAATTATATTCGTATGACATGCTGAAACATCCCACTGTACCTGGGATGAAGACATTTCATGCACGACACAAGCAGAACACATATGCATGTGAACTCCTCCTGCAGTGTTCAGGGCTATGGTTGTCATGTCAACAAATGTAGGATGAAAGATTTACGACAGTAGTAGAGGACAATACTGTCTCCCAACTGTAGGGGGACCCCGAGAGCAAACGTTACCTAGTGCTGTTTAAATGCAATTCAAATATATGTATTATTTATTTTAGTCATCTCACACAGGGATCTGCATTAAATGAATTAGCATTAAACAAACAATATAATCCTTATTCTCAGTGAATAAAGATTACTTATTGTATTGATTGCAAAATTGATTGCACAACCACCATATAGGTGGTGATGTGCACTTAAAGGGTTACTTCAGCGATTAGCATATGGTTTTGTATCAGTAGAAACCCTGGAGTATAATCAAATGATTGTGCTTTCCCTCCTCATATCCCCCTGAGACAAGAGATTTATGCATTTTATTTCTGGAAAAATTCCTCCTATGATGCAAATTGATGATATTTGTTTGGCCAAAGGCTAAAGACTACAGCCAGCAGATGGAGCCATTTCCGCATGTTTTGAACTCGCGCATAGGGGGATGGAGATCACACTCCGCTAGCAGGGAGAGCTCAGCTCACAGCTATACAGGCACTCATTTAAACGGAGCTATGGTGAGCAATGTAAGTCTTTAAACTTCTCTAATTCATTTCTATGAAAGTTCAGCTTGCAAAGGCATGAACTGAAACGCGCCAGACTGAACTCGCTGTGAATGTATGCGCGAGTGTAGTCGCGATTACCTCAGCTCTCATCACGAGAGCTCCTCAGCTCATTTATCTCACTCCTGCAGTCAGTGCTCAGTGCTGTGATACTCGCGCGGTGACTCACTCATTATATTGAACAATTGTAGTGTCTTCTCTAACTCAGTCACTGTAATGAAGTTGGTGGCTTTGGGAATGGCCTCACAGGGCAGTGAAGCATTCTGGGAATTGTAGTCTTTCAGCCCCATGAGACAAATACATTTTCTGTCTTTTCTCAGTCTAGAAGGCACCAAATTAAAAAATAATTTCACATTTCTACTACATTGATGACCCAGTTTAAATACAGATTCATCTTCCCACCGCTGAAGTACCCCTTTAAGTAGGTTATGTGAATCACTCTTAAAAGAAGATGAAGTAGAATGGTGCACTCATTCTACTGTCTGTTTCCATGGTGAATCATCGATTCATCGCTCTGTTGTGTGTGTTAAACGGGAACAGACTCTGAGTTGGCTGAACTTACTCAGAGACTCATTTTTGGAACCAGCAAACTTTAGTAATAGGAGTAAGCAAGGTTTGGGCTAATCAAACGAGAGTTCAAGGTATATGTGACGGTAAATTAACCTTGCTTTCTGGAATACACCCCTGGTTAAGCTGGTGCTGTTTAAGATAGTGCTGGTTAAGTTGATGCTGGTTAAGCTGGTGCTGGTTAAGCTGGTGCTGGTTAAGCTGGTGCTGGTTAAGCTGGTGCTGGTTAAACTGGTGCTGATTAAGATGGTGCAGGTTAAGCTGGTGCTGGTTAAATTAGTGCTGGTGAAGTTGGTGCTGGTTAAGCTGGTGCTGGTTAAGCTGGTGCTGGTTAAGATGGTGCTGGTTAAACTGGTGCTGATTAAGTTGGTGCAGGTTAAGCTGGTGCTGGTTAAATTAGTGCTGGTGAAGTTGGTGCTGGTTAAGCTGGTGCTGATTAAGTTGGTGCTGGCGCTGGTTAAGGTGGTGCTATATATATATATATATATATATATATATATATATATATATATATATATATATATATATATATATATAATATACAGTGCCTTGCAAAAGTATTCGCCCCCCTTGAACTTTGTGACCTTTTGCCACACTTCAGGCTTCAAACATAATGATATGAAACTGTATTTTTTTGTGAAGAATCAACAACAAGTGGGACACGATCCTGAAGTGAAACGAAATTTATTGGATATTTCAAACTTTTTTAAGTCGCTTGGGGTATGTCTCTATCAGTTTTGCACATCGAGAGACTGACATTTTGCTCATTCCTCCTTGCTCGACCTCAGTGAGGTTGGATGGAGAGCGTTTGTGAACAGCAGTTTTCAGTTCTTTCCACAGATTCTTGATTGGATTCAGGTCTGGACTTGATTACACACAGGTGGATTCTATTTATCATCATTAGTCATTTAGGTCAACATTGGATCATTCGGAGATCCTCACTGAACTTCTGGAGAGAGTTTGCTGCACTGAAAGTAAAGGGGCAGAATACATTTGCACGTCAATTTTTTAGTTTTTGATTTGTTAAAAAAGTTTGAAATATCCAATAAATTTCGTTTCACTTCAGGATTGTGTCCCACTTGTTGTTGATTCTTCACAAAAAATTACAGTTTCATATCATTATGTTTGAAGCCTGAAATGTGGCAAAAGGTCACAAAGTTCAAGGGGCTGAAGGCACTGTGTGTATATATATATATATATATATATATATATATATATATATATATATATATATATATATATATATATATATATATATATATATATATATATTTATATTAGGGCCGGGACTTTAACGCGTTAATTAATTACGCAAAAAAATAACTAACAATTTTAACCACACTTATTTTTGCACCGCGGAACGTTTTTCAATGAATGAGTTTTGACAGACCAATTATACTGGAACACCAACTAGCGCTCACCTCACGAGTCACGACAACAACACATGAACGAAGAAGCTGATGAGAGCGCTTTGCTTGGCCCCGTGGATGGGAAATTTTGTTTAAAAAAACGAAAGGATGGAAGCGTCGACAAGAGCATGGTTGTGTGCAAGCTATACAACAAGGAATTAGCGTATCACCGCAGCACAGAGCCTCAAATATCACAAATATGCTTTTGCTAAACTTAATGGCAAACATTGCGCTGGTCTGCTGGACTGAAATAAATAAACAATATTTTGTTGATTAAGCTTATGTATTCAGTCATTATTCAATGGTATACTAAAAATACATGTGAAAAATTACTTCTCATTGTTCCAGGTCAAATATTTATATGCAATTAAAATGCAATAAGCCTCTAATTAATTAGATTATTTTTTTAATCGAGTCCCGGCCCTATATATATTATAATTTTTTATTTTATTTTTTTATAATGAAGTTGTCTGTATTTTTAACCAGGATTTAGTAGATTGTGTTTAACTCACTAAAGAGTGCTTATCAGTTTAACAGACATTCTACATAGAATTTTTAAACAAAACTGCATTGGTATCGGTTTGATATTCAGAATTTTTTATATCGGATTGGTTGTGAAAAAATGATATCGGTGCATCCCTATAGTTAAGCTGGCGCTGGTTAAGTTGGTGCTCGTTAAGTTTGTGTTGGTTAAGTTGTTTTCACCTCATGGCATCATCAGGCTGATGAACTCTTATATCATCGTACTGACATTCACTCTCCTCTGCTCTCTTCTTCTCTTTCTTTCTGTGATGTTGGACAGTTGCGTACTGGACCTCCACAGTATCTCTGGATTCAGGAGTTTTTCCTCTGAATCTTCTGGGTTTCACACTGGCATACGGAGCGTCATTGGCTGAATCCGGTTCAGAAAGAGGCTCTTCATGGACTGAAACTCTCTGAGACACGCCAGAATAGAGATCATTCTGAAATACAAGAAAAAACATAATTATTAATCATGATAAGTAAATCTGTAGATCTGAAGTTTAGATTCTCAGTCTAGAGCAGTTTGTCTCAGATCAATATTCCAGAAATATTTCACTGATTCACGCTGGATTGTAGGAGAAGAAAACGACAGAATGAGTATCTGAAGTGAAATAATCACTGCTGATGTAAACATACTAATGATTATCAGTCATAAATCTTTGTGAAACCATATACAAATAAGGGATTTCATGTGTCACACCACCTGAGGGCGCTGTACATACAGTTTGAGAGAGAATTAAAGCTGCAAGCAGCATTTAACGGGGTTCAAGCTTTTAATGCCTTTTAAGCACAGAGGCATTAAAGACATTAAGTTTTATTTAGCAAGATTTTAAACACTGAAATAATAGATGGAAAAGTCCATTTACAACCAATATAGGCAATTTACCATAGGAAATGCATGGTTTTTAAAGCTTTTTAACAGTTAGAGCACCACCTATAGTCGGATCTCCCTAAAACTTTGCATGCTTCATCAGACATTTACATTTACATTTAATCATTTAGCAGACGCTTTTATCCAAAGTGACTTACAAAAAAGGGGAGAGCAATAGAAGCAACGAAACCCAAACTTTGCATGCTTCTTCAACATGTTATGCCACATATACTCAACAATTTTCGTAAAGTTTTGAGTTTCCCCTTAGGATTTATAGGCTTTTGAGTGTATTTTGCCACACCTCTTTTCTAATTGGCCCTGTTACAGCCATCCAAATGCAAAAGTTCAACTTTTTTTGTGTGATAATTATTAATCTAGAGAGTCCAAAGAATTGTGCTAGACTGTTTTGGTTCCGATCAGGCAAACAAACAGGGACAAGTTAGCAAAAGTAGGTTTTTAACATAATTACAAATATTTAATTAATGATTTGATTGACAGCAATGGTTTTAGAGGCAAAGTTGTTAAGTATGAGGAAATCTATCATATGATATGCATATTTTGCAGATGTGTTTAACACCACGTGATTACAGAGCCATAAAACTCGTTAGCGCCAACTAGTGGCCGATTTCTTTCAAAATTCTTATAGACCTCTAGGACCATGAGTCAAACAGGCCCATCAAGTTTCGTTCTGATCGGCCCCCATTAACCTTGTCTAATAGGTGCTCAAACTTCATTGGCTGATGGCGGCCATGTTTTTTGATATACCCCAATGTCCTCATAGACTTACATGGGGCCTTGGGCCAAGACATGGCATACCAATTTTCAGATCAATCGGACTAGCGATCGCATGGTTATAGCTATTTTTATGTTTTTTTCACATTATAGCGCTACCAAGTGGTCAATTGTCACAATTTTTTTATCGTGACCTAAATTTAAGCTCATAGACATGTGTACCAAGTTTGGTGAAAATATCTAATTCCGTTCATAAGTTATAGTCATTTTAGTAAAAGTGGCCCCGGAGACATTGAACATTTTGGTTCCCTTTAGCGACTATTCATCGAAATGTCAAATTTCTTTTGTATTTATTAATAGTCTCTCTCCAAAGAACATTTCTGCAGTGGTTTGGTTCCGATCAGGGGAAAAACCTGGGAGTAGTTTGCAAATATAGGTTTTTCAAAAAACCCAAAATATCTCAAAATTGGCACTTGAGGCTGCGGCCAACGGTCCAGGAGTTATGAGCAGTTTCGCGCAATTGGTCGTTATAGCGCCACCTATAGGCCAATCTGGCTCATAATTTGATAACCTCTCCTCGATTTTTGTACTACCTATTGGCCAAGTTTCAAGTCTCTAGCCCTCACGGTTTGGTCTGCACGATGCGTTTTACGGGAGAATAATAAACCGCTACAAATACAATAGGTTTTCAAGTACTTTGTGCTTGAACCCCTAAATATTAGTTTTTGCTTATTGTGTTGATAAAGACTGTCTGTGCAGTTTCAGTCTGAAAAACAGATAACGGCTGACCGGTTGATGTTCTGCTTCTGTAAAGTCGTGTTGTGTCTGGATGATTTACCTCTTTCACTGAGAGATCTTCAGGTTTAGCACTCCTTCGTTTCTTCCTGTTGTAATGACAGACACAAAAATATGAATGCTGATTTTAAAGAGTTTCTTCTACAGACCAAAAGTAAATTTTTATTGATCTCACATTATAAACAGGATGATGATGAAGATGATGAAGAATAATCCTCCAGATGCCGCTGTGATCACGATCACATTCCTACCAGCACCATGATGAACTGAAAGAGGAAGATCCTCATGATTAACTCTCCAAACTGAAGAATGATGTGAAGATTAAAAATTAAAATGATGTGTTAATAAAAGCTATTTATTAAAATTTATTATTTCTAGTATTTCACTAAATCCACTTATCAACAATGAGATCTTATTTGGGGGGTCAAAAACGGACAAAAAAAACAAGAAAACATGATTCTACTAGATAGTTAATAGGGGTGTAAGAAAATATCGATACACATGAATATCACGATATTATGTTTGGCGATACTGTATCGATTCTCAAAAAACACTGTATCGATATTTATATATTTATTTATTTATTTACAGCCAAGATTCGTGGCTTTGTGTTCGGTTTAAACCAAAGACTGTATAACACCCAACCGCTAGATGGCAGTGTTATCTCAGAACGTATAACTGACGCGCAGCCGGAGAAGCGCAAGGTGAAAGTGCGTGCATCGCTAGTGTTTACATTAGCAAACCCAGCTCTCAAGACGATAGCATTATTCCGCTCTTGCAGAATACAGAGCTGAAGTGTGGACTCATGTTGGCTTCAGCTAAAAAGAAGCCACTAAGGAAATCGACAAGAATCATTTTGTTTGCAAAATAGGCCAAGTTATAATCTAATACTCGGGAAACACATTGAAACAGAGCTTGCTTAACATCCTGACGTCACCCGCGCTGCTGAGAAGCGTTTCGATAGAATGTACTGCACGTTTTCCTCTCAGTAACAAAATAAACACACGCCAAAACTGACAGCGGTGGCAGGAGAACGAAAGATCATAGCAATGTGGATATGATGACCAGCTCTGCAGTTCAGTAACGTTACTTGAAATAGCACTTTATACAATAGACTGCTTTATAGAAAATAGCTTAACGTTATTAAATATATAACAAACAGTCATTCAGTCATGAAATGCACTGCACTTTCTGTTGTTAAATAGCCACTGCTATACTGTGAACCTTTAAAACATTTACACATAATGAATCCTGCTGTAAACTTTACATTTTACTTTACTCAGATTGCACAAAATAGTGATTAGTGATATAAATTATACTGTATTAATTAAATAAAATACTTTGTCTTGTGTTTTAGGCATATGGTTGTGTTCTTTATTCTTTTAAATTATATAAAAAAAAGAAATATCGCAATATATTGCCTCTTTTACAATATCGCAATATATTACAATATATCGTATCGTAACCCCTGTATCGTGATACGTATTGTATCGCCAGATTCTTGGCAATACACAGGCCTAATAGTTAATACAACTTACACATGACATTTAGAGTCACAGCATCAGAGTATTTCTCTCCATGTTCATTGATGGACTTGCACTTGTAATCTCCACTGTCATCAGAGCTGATGTTTGAGATGCTGTAGATTCTTCCAGATCCTACAATCGTTTCTCCTTTAAACCAGCTGAAGTTCAGAGCAGGAGGGTTTGAATCACTGCTGCAGCTCAGAGTCACTGAATCTCCCTCCACTATTACACCAGATGGACTGATGGACACTGAGACGCTCCTGGGAGGATCTAAAAAGGACAAATAAACCTTAAATCATCTCATTAAAACAATCTCTTTTTTTAAAAAGAACATATGCATCTGTACTCACACATGACATTGAGATGAACATCAGGCGATGTGTGAGTGTGTCCGTGTACAGCACAGCTATATCTGCCTGCATCCTCTCTTCTGACTGACTGCAGCAGGAGTTCATTGTTTCCGTCTCTTCTCTCAGTTAATGGCTGTGAGTTTCTGGACCAGATGAATGTTGCTCTGTCAGTCAGAGTGCAGCTGCTTTTACATGTCAGACGGACTGAATCTCCCTCTGTCACTCTCTCAGGAGACTCCACCTGAAGATCTGAACACAACACACACATTATATCTAGTGCTGCTGTCATACACTGATTATTATTCAACATAATGCACAGAAGAAGAGATAAACCTCATCAAACTCACCTGTGACAGTAAGAGTCACTCCTGGATTACCAGTCCATTTCCCTTTATTAGTGATGAATCTGAAATAGTACTCGTGTGAATCCTTCAGTGTCACATGACTCAGTCTGACGGTGCAGTTCTGCTGTTTATCTCCCAGATACTGAAGCCTCTGACTGTATTGAGTGTCATTAGACAGATCTGGAGGCTCTACATTATCTTTTACTGGTGTGTTTGTCCAGAACACTTTCTCGATCTGATGTCCAGTAGGGTATGTATAAGAGCATCTCATTATCACTGTTGAGTCCTTTAGTGCACAGATGTGTGAAGGACTGTAACTCACACGCCAACCAGCACTAGAAACCCCTGAAACACAGAATTCATCACATTATGAACATGTTTTATTATCAGATACAATGGACCACTGAAAACTTCATATCTTTACAGCGACTCATGACAGGAAATATAAGCTCATCTTCTCAGAATCTATTGAGTGATAAATGATCTCTTTACTTCATGAGCTTTGATGGAGGATGTTGCAGAAATAAACACAGAAACAGAAGTGAGAAAACAGACGTCAGTCACGAACAACAGCTCTATCAAATAATCAAACACACGACTATAAAGAAAATAATTAATAATGTTTTAAATGGGTTTCAAACCCATTTTTATGGTTGAAAGAGTTATTAAATAATAAAGGTGTTTTTTTTTTGTTTTGTTTTTGGTCAAAATCTGAAGACCAGGGGATGCATTCCAAGTTTTACACATTTCGCACTAGTGGATCATAACCGGGTTGTAAGTGCTGCTTCAAAATGCCACAAGATGATGCATTTAAACTCAAACAGGCTCAAACGTTCATCAGCTGATCAAAAGTTTAAGACCATAGCCCAAAAATAAATGGACTCAATAGTGAGTAGCCACACCGTTCTTGTTGATCACTTCAAAAACTCGTTTCAGCATGCTTGATGCAACTGTTTCCAGGAGGCTGGTGGGAACGTTGCTCCATGTGGTGAAGATGGCTTCACGAAGGGCATCCACGGTCTGGAACTTACGTCTATTTTTGTAAACTTCCCTTGCCATCCATCCCCAAATGTTCTCAATGGGATTTAGATCAGGGGAACACACAGGATGGTCCAAAAGAGGAACGTTATTCTCCTGGAAGAAGTCCTTCGTCAGGCGGGCTTTGTGAATTGCAGCGTTGTCCTGTTGAAAAAAACAGTCATTACCGCACAGACAGAGGCCCTCGGTCAAGAGGGATGCCCACTGCAACAGATCCACATAGCCAGTCGCCGTTTGACGCCCCTGCACAACCTGAAGCTCCATTTTCCCATTGAAGGAAAAAGCAACCCAGATCATGATGGAGCCTCCTCCATTGTGCAGCGTAGAAAACATCTCTGGTGGGATCTCCTTCTCATGCCAGTAACGTTGGAAGCCATCAGGACCGTCCAGGTTAAATTTTTTTCTCGTCAGAGAATAAAACTTTCTTCCACTTCAATGTCCAATGTTTGGTGCTCCCTTGCAAATTCTAAATGGGCAAGTTTGTGTCGTGGGAGGAGACGTGGCCTTTGAAGACGTTTTTTTGTTCTTGAAGCCCTTCTCTAGCAGATGACGTCTTATGGTTATTGGGCGGCAGTCAGCATCAGTAAGGGCCTTAATATGGGTTGAGGATCGACCTGTGTCTTCACGGAGAACCCGTCGGATCCTGTGGCTCAGTGCAGGTGAAATCTTTTTGGGTCTACCACTTGACTTTTTTGTCCCATAACTCTGAGGATTTTTTAAGAAATGTAAAATGACTGTCTTACTGTGTACAACCTCAGCAGCGATGGCGCGTTGTGAAAGGCCTTGCTTGTGCAGCTCAACAATCCTGCCACGTTCAAAGAGAGAAAGCCTTTTTGCCTTTGCCATCAGGAGATCTTGACAGTATGACTGCTTGAAGGACACTGCCATATTTTTGTGCAGATTTGACCTTTTTATGGCTATGGTCTTAAACTTTTGATCAGCTGATGAACAGCCTGTTTCAGTTTAAATGCAGTTTTCAATAAATTGCCTACTCTCTATATTTTGTCTCTTGCTCCCGTTTCTTCTTTTGGCATTTTGAAGCAGCACTTACAACCCGGTTATGATCCACAAGTGCGAAATGTGTAAAACTTGCAATGCATCCCCTGGTCTTAAGATTTTGTTCAGGAGGGTATAAGCTCTGTGATCGCTAGCAAAAAGTCTTTTGAAACATAAACCTCAACAATATCTTCACATCGTCTTCTGAGTAAACAAGCCAAAAATATTGATGGCGATACACTGATGTTTGACCAATCAAATGCTCTGATGAGGGAGAAAGCCCCTCCCCTAAACCAGTGGTTTTCACTGGAGGACCCCCAGCCCTGCACAGTTTGTATGTCTCCTTCATCTAACACACCTGATTCAACCCATGAGCTCATTAGTAGAGACTGCAAGACCTGAAGTGGGTGTGTCAAATATGGGAGACATATAAAATGTGCAGGGCTGGGGGTCCTCCAGGACAGGTTTGAAAACCACTGCCCTAAACCACCGGACACTGACTAGCAAGAAGAAAATTAGCAATTCATGTTCAAAACTGACGTCACTAAAAACTATTGGATATTTATAAAACGGACAAGCCCATTGACATCTCTCACTCAAACTTCCTGATTCAAAAGGAAACGCATCAATATAGCACAGAAAACTGATCATTAATCATCATTATGGGGTCTTTGACAATAAAATGCAATAAAACATCAGAGTGTTTGTAATGTGAATGTAACAGAGACTCACCGTGAATCATGAGCAGAAAGATCAGAGGAAGAGGAGGAGCCATTCTGACCGACATCAGCATAAAATACATCTATAATACAGCATTAAACATCACTCATATACTCATAAACAGTGTGTGTTCATCACCCTAAACAGCTCTTAGTGTTAGTGAGATCTTTGCACATCTGGAGATTATTAATGCTCAACATCAGTGTGTGTGAATGAACTGATCATTAGATGAACAGAAGATATATCATGAAGGTATTTTTGGTGCCAAAAACCTGAGCACGTGTGAGAGTGAAATTTGTATCTGTAGAGCATATCCACATGTGTATCAATCAGTGTTGGTCAAGTTACTTGGAAATAGTAATTCGTTATTGATTACAGATTACTTCTCCAAGAAAGTAATCCAGTTACTTTACTGATTACTTATTTTCAAAAGTAATTAGTTACTTTACTAGTTACTTTACTTTATTTAATAAAAAAGAAACATTAAGAAAATAATAAACATTGCTTTATAATCTGAAAATGGAAAAATATCTATAGCAAAATAAACAGCAATGTTTAAACAAAATGAATATAAAACATCTCACCAGTGCAGTTTTAAATGCATTTTTTTATTTATATATGCATATGATAAAAACAAGAAACAAAGTACAAACAAATGGTCGAATAAATACAGAAAATATACAATAAAACAAAGATACAAATATAATACGATGCTCTAATTTCAGGAAGGTCTACTAACATTACTGTTTGGATAATGACCTACAAAATACATCTAATAATCAAATATAAAAGAACACTACATAGTTTTCACTGTTCAAATTAATAGATTAATGCTTTTAATCTATTACTAGCTGCGGGTATCTTTCTCTTCGCCTTTTGTTTGATTCACATTAATGACACAATCGTCAGGGTTTATTAGACGCTGCCCCTTTAAGACCGAATGCAGATCTTATAATATTTTCTCCCAACTATTAACGCCCATTTAAGACATAAACTGTGTTTAAGTGAATACTCTCCAAGCAGCCATTTTAACATTGCTATTTGTTGTGTGGTGTAGACGCGCAAACGTTGTGTTGGTTTCAAAGTGCACACGCATAAGCCGCCTTGAAGCTGGAAACTCTTGCGCGGATTATTGTGCTTCTAATAGCTCTATCTCTTTATTTGTGTTGTGGCTCGTTTCCGTTGTGTTGTGGCGATTCTGTCGTGCTGTGGTGATTTCGCTGTGTTGTGGCTCGTTTCCGTTGTGTTGTGGCGATTCTGTCGTGCTGTAGTGATTTCGTTGTGTTGTGGCGATTCTGTCGTGCTGTGGTGATTTCGTTGTGTTGTGGCGATTCTGTCGTGCTGTAGTGATTCTGTCGTGCTGTGGTGATTTCGCTGTATTGTGGCTCGTTTCCGTTGTGTTGTGGCGATTCTGTCGTGCTGTGGTGATTTCGTTGTGTTGTGGCTCGTTTCCGTTGTGTTGTGGTGATTCTGTCGTGCTGTGGTGATTTCGCTGTGTTGTGGCTCGTTTCCGTTGTGTTGTGGCGATTCTGTCGTGCTGTGGTGATTCTGTCGTGCTGTGGTGATTTCGCTGTGTTGTGGCTCGTTTCCGTTGCGTTGTGGCGATTCTGTCGTGCTGTGGTGATTTCGTTGTGTTGTGGCTCGTTTCCGTTGTGTTGTGGCGATTCTGTCGTGCTGTGGTGATTTCGTTGTGTTGTGGCTCGTTTCCGTTGTGTTGTGGCGATTCTGTCGTGCTGTGGTGATTTCGTTGTGTTGTGGCTCGTTTCCGTTGTGTTGTGGCGATTCTGTCGTGCTGTGGTGATTTCGCTGTGTTGTGGCTCGTTTCCGTTGTGTTGTGGCGATTCTGTCATGCTGTAGTGATTTCGTTGTGTTGTGGCTCGTTTCCGTTGCGTTGGGGCGATTCTGTCGTGCTGTGGTGATTTCGTTGTGTTGTGGCTCGTTTCCGTTGCGTTGTGGCGATTCTGTCGTGCTGTGGTGATTTCGTTGTGTTGTGGCTCGTTTCCGTTGTGTTGTGGCGATTCTGTCGTGCTGTGGTGATTTCGTTGTGTTGTGGCTCGTTTCCGTTGTGTTGTGGCGATTCTGTCGTGCTGTGGTGATTTCGTTGTGTTGTGGCTCGTTTCCGTTGTGTTGTGGCGATTCTGTCGTGCTGTGGTGATTTCGTTGTGTTGTGGCTCGTTTCCGTTGTGTTGTGGTGATTCCGTCATGCTGTAGTGATTTCGTTGTGTTGTGGCTCGTTTCCGTTGTGTTGGTTTCAAAGTGCACACGCATAAGCCGCCTTGAAGCTGGAAACTCTTGCGCGGATTATTGTGCTTCTAATAGCTCTATCTCTTTATTTGTGTTGTGGCTCGTTTCCGTTGTGTTGTGGCGATTCTGTCGTGCTGTGGTGATTTCGCTGTGTTGTGGCTCGTTTCCGTTGTGTTGTGGCGATTCTGTCGTGCTGTAGTGATTTCGTTGTGTTGTGGCGATTCTGTCGTGCTGTGGTGATTTCGTTGTGTTGTGGCGATTCTGTCGTGCTGTAGTGATTCTGTCGTGCTGTGGTGATTTCGCTGTGTTGTGGCTCGTTTCCGTTGCGTTGTGGCGATTCTGTCGTGCTGTGGTGATTTCGTTGTGTTGTGGCGATTCTGTCGTGCTGTAGTGATTCTGTCGTGCTGTGGTGATTTCGCTGTGTTGTGGCTCGTTTCCGTTGTGTTGTGGCGATTCTGTCGTGCTGTGGTGATTTCGTTGTGTTGTGGCTCGTTTCCGTTGTGTTGTGGTGATTCTGTCGTGCTGTGGTGATTTCGCTGTGTTGTGGCTCGTTTCCGTTGTGTTGTGGCGATTCTGTCGTGCTGTGGTGATTTCGTTGTGTTGTGGCTCGTTTCCGTTGTGTTGTGGCGATTCTGTCGTGCTGTGGTGATTTCGTTGTGTTGTGGCTCGTTTCCGTTGTGTTGTGGCGATTCTGTCATGCTGTAGTGATTTCGTTGTGTTGTGGCTCGTTTCCGTTGCGTTGGGGCGATTCTGTCGTGCTGTGGTGATTTCGCTGTGTTGTGGCTCGTTTCCGTTGTGTTGTGGCGATTCTGTCGTGCTGTGGTGATTTCGTTGTGTTGTGGCTCGTTTCCGTTGCGTTGTGGCGATTCTGTCGTGCTGTGGTGATTTCGCTGTGTTGTGGCGATTCTGTCGTGCTGTGGTGATTTCGCTGTGTTGTGGCTTGTTTCCGTTGTGTTGTGGTGATTCCGTCGTGCTGTGGTGATTTCGTTGTGTTGTGGCTCGTTTCCGTTGCGTTGTGGCGATTCTGTCATGCTGTGGTGATTTCGCTGTGTTGTGGCTCGTTTCCGTTGTGTTGTGGCGATTCTGTCGTGCTGTGGTGATTTCGTTGTGTTGTGGCTCGTTTCCGTTGCGTTGTGGCGATTCTGTCGTGCTGTGGTGATTTCGTTGTGTTGTGGCTCGTTTCCGTTGCGTTGTGGCGATTCTGTCGTGCTGTGGTGATTTCGCTGTGTTGTGGCTCGTTTCCGTTGCGTTGTGGCGATTCTGTCATGCTGTGGTGATTTCGTTGTGTTGTGGCTCGTTTCCGTTGTGTTGTGGCGATTTCGTTGTGTTGTGGCTCGTTTCCGTTGCGTTGTGGCGATTTCGTTGTGTTGTGGCTCGTTTCCGTTGTGTTGTGGTGATTTCGTTGTGTTGTGGCTCGTTTCCGTTGCGTTGTGGCGATTTCGTTGTGTTGTGGCGATTCTGTCGTGCTGTGGTGATTTCGTTGTGTTGTGGCTCGTTTCCGTTGCGTTGTGGCGATTCTGTCGTGCTGTGGTGATTTCGCTGTGTTGTGGCTCGTTTCCGTTGCGTTGTGGCGATTCTGTCGTACTGTGGTGATTTCGCTGTGTTGTGGCTCGTTTCCGTTGCGTTGTGGCGATTCTGTCGTACTGTGGTGATTTCGCTGTGTTGTGGCTCGTTTCCGTTGCGTTGTGGCGATTCTGTCATGCTGTGGTGATTTCGTTGTGTTGTGGCTCGTTTCCGTTGCGTTGTGGCGATTCTGTCGTGCTGTGGTGATTTCGCTGTGTTGTGGCTCGTTTCCGTTGCGTTGTGGCGATTCTGTCGTACTGTGGTGATTTCGCTGTGTTGTGGCTCGTTTCCGTTGCGTTGTGGCGATTCTGTCATGCTGTGGTGATTTCGTTGTGTTGTGGCTCGTTTCCGTTGCGTTGTGGCGATTCTGTCGTGCTGTGGTGATTTCGCTGTGTTGTGGCTCGTTTCCGTTGCGTTGTGGCGATTCTGTCGTGCTGTGGTGATTTCGCTGTGTTGTGGCTCGTTTCCGTTGCGTTGTGGCGATTCTGTCGTACTGTGGTGATTTCGCTGTGTACTTTAGTACGGCTGCACTACTGGGCCACCGTACCCTAGACCTTTCAGCCTAAAACAATTCTTTCTGCATATTCCATAATCTAAAATTGAATCAAATAAAACAATCTTTTTTTTTTTACTTGTTTTCTTAGTTTCAATATTTTAACTTTATGCACATATTGCATCAAGCAAAAATTAAATGAAATGGAACAGTCTGAGACTGGAAGAAAACTGTTGGAACATTAAGTCTATTTTAGGCATTAAGCCTAAGGTGAAATATGTCTGCACATTCCACCATATTTTAAAGGTGGGATAAGTGTTATTTCAAAACCGTTTTAGAAAAAGGACACGGGCAGAGTGGAATAACAAACTTGTAGCCAATCAGCAGGTAAGGGGCGTGTCTACTAATGAGCACTCACTCTCACTCTGTGCATCTCATTATTCAAAACACACGAGTCACACATGACGGACATTAGTCGAGAACTAGCCTAATATATGCTGCTTGACTATGCTCGTGTGTCATGTTCGCTTGTTAGTCCATTTGTGATCGTATTGTGGCTCACTTCAGCGATGATAAAGACACGTTCATTTCCAGACCGTATGGAGCATCTAAATCTCCTCACTGTGTGCTTCAAGCATCAGCTCACACAATGTCTCCGACAAGTAAGATACTATACTCCTAAGTCGTTAGCTGGACTGTCGTGCTTGTGTTCTATAGAGTTGTGCATGAGAACAGTTTGATCGCCATCTCTAATCTGGTCATAATTGTAATATGTCGTTAGCTGGACTGTCGGCTCGTGCTATAGAGTTGTTCATGAGAACGGTTTGTGTTTTGTGATCGCTATAACTCTAATCTGGTCATAATTGTAATATGTCGTTAGCTGGACTGTGTGCTTGTGTTCTATCAAGTTGTTCATGAGAACGGTTTGTGTGTGTTTATGTGAGAGCTGTAACTCTAAACTTGTCATAATTGTAATATGTTCGTTAGTTGGACTGTCGGCTCGTGTACTATCGAGTTGTTCACAAGAACGGTTTGTGTCTTTGTGATAGAAGGGATGACTTTTTCATTGAATATTCGACCTGGATTAGATACACAGATATTTTGCCATAGTCGTTGATGCCTCTGGGTTACTTATGTGTGGGGCGGAGCTATAAAAATAGGGGCGAGACCTTTTTGAGGGTAGGGGCGTTTTTGTTTTGGTGATTTGAAATACCAACAATGGTTACCAGATAGCACTTACCCCACCTTTAATGAAATAAAGAAAGTCTTTCTTGTGTTAACTTATATTTCTGCATATTCCAGCATATCATTTTTTTAGCGGTATAAGACAAACTGCATGTTCTTTTATTTTGTATTTGTTTAGATAGGCCGTTTCGTTTGCGAGCGCCGATGCGAGCATAATTCGCCTGCCTCAGCTTATCAAAAATGCCTTTTTTCTGTGGTTGTACTAGTAGGATAAATGTTTACCGTTGAGATGGTTAAAGTGTTTTATATCAATGGATTTTATAGGCAAGACAAGTCAAGAGTTTATTTGAGAGGCTAAATTGATTAAACGTGGTTAACTCACTGTCGGCCACTTGGTCGTCACTTAAAAAAAAAAAGTAAATTTAAATTTAACAAACAAAAAAATGCTCTAAATATTTTTCTAGATTAACTTAATAAAGAAATGAAACAAAATATAACAAATTTTGACCTTAAAAACAAAACTGAACTATTTTAATGGCTGCAACAATGTCATAAAAAACACATTCCTGTGCTGGCTATAGGTGCTTGCTCAGATTTGAGTTTATAGCCTACAGCAGACGCTGATGTTTTTGTCACCTTTAACCAAGTCAAACTCAGTAGGCTAGGTTCGGTACTCCCAAGCATTAAACGCTGCATGATCTGCTCTCTCCCGCACTCCATGTTGTCTCTTGCTCAACACCACACATGTCGGTGTTACTGACGTCGCGGCGCTCATACACCCTTCTCACTCACGAGACAGTCTCATGAAACAAAATCGCGGTTAACGCAATAACGCAGTTTGCTTACGGGAAAGTAACAGTAATCGAATTACTGTTTTTGCAATTGTAATCCCTTACTTTACTCGTTACTTAAAAAAAGAGTAATCGGATTACAGTAGAGCGTTACTTCTAGTGCCCATCACTGGTATCAATACATTTGATTGTCAAAGAGAACAATCTTTTAGGAGCTGTAAACTTGTAGCTTCTTTTCTCTCCTACAAACACAACACAGTTACACCTTCACAGATTCTTCACTTCCGACATTTTTTTCCACCACCATGTCCCGTTGGGGGCGGGAACTATAATATTGTACAACAGCAAGTGCTCTGTTGTTGTACAAACGAGCTCTTCAGATTCTCTGCTCTCTGCACAGGGCCTGCCGCTGCCTCTCAGATGCACAACTCACTTTTGCTCCACATTTCACTGTGTATTTGGTGCAAAAGTGAGAGCGTGCAGATCTTGTCATTTGAAGGCGGAAAAACTGCGTGTGAGACTCGTAGCAGCAGATTCAAGCCATTGTAGTGATTGGACTTGTGATTGTGTTAGAAAAATATCCAAGAAAAGTAATGCATTTGTGACCAAATATTCTACAAGCGTTCAACTCTCACTGCATGGATTCACGTGTTCATTTGCGCGGTGTGCAACATTTGTCCATGACTTCACAATGTTGATACGGGTGTGTGACTGCGTTCTGCACCATATTGACTGCAGCAACTGTAGCAAAAATGAGCGTATGAGTTTCTTCATGTGTGGTTCGTAGAATCGGATTTGTGCACCTGCAGTGAAGAATGTGTGAAGGTGTAACTGTTGTGTTGTGTTTTTAGGAGAGAAAAAAGCTACAAGTTTACAACTCCTTAAAGATTGTTCTCTGTGACTTCAGATACAAATTTCACTCTCTCACGTGTTCAGGTGTTTTGCACCAAAAATACCTTCATAGTATATTTCTCATGTCAGTAATCATGTGTTATATGAGCTTCATCTATAGAAATAATCATCAGTTTTCATTTAAGTAAGAGTGTGTTTGTCTTACCGTGTTGAAGCTCATCAGATCAACAGCAACTGAACGACTGACGGTTTAACACATGCACTTTTAGCTTCAGGCTCATGGACTGTGGTTAACACTGTTTATCTAAAGCCCAGTGGAGGAAATATCATCACTCCCTCAACAAGAGAACAACATCACTGAACTAAAACTAAAGAAATATAATGATGTTTTTTTTTTCTTAACTCTTGATTTAACCTCTTAAAGGTGGGGTAAGGGTTATTTCAAAACTGTTTTACAAAACGGACTCGGGCCGAGTCCAATAACAAACTTGTAGCCAATCAGCAGGTAAGGGGCGTGTCTAATAATAATGGTGAGAGAGAGGCTCAGTGCACATCATTATTCAAAACACACAACACACACGACGGACATTAGCTGAGAACTAATGCTGGCTTTTGCTTGAATATGCGCTCGTGTGTTATGGTCGCTTGTTTGTTTTTTGCGATGGAAGGGGTGACTTCTTCATTGAATATTCAACCTGGATTAGTAACACACAGTGACAGATTCTGCCTTAGTCATTGCCTGGGTGACATATTCGTCTGAAAGAAATATGTCATATACACATATGATGTCTTGAGAGTGAGTAAATCATGGGATATTTTTCATTTATGTGTGACCTCCTTGAGGTCTTCCATTGTAACCCGTGGTGGTGAAGTGTTTTTCAGTCACAAGATAGCACCAGAGACTCGATGACAGCGGAGTAACACGTTAAAGGGTTACTTCAGCGATTAGCATATGGCTTTGTATCAGTATAAACCCTGGAGCATATTCAAATAAATGTGCTTTCCCCCTCATATCCCCCTGAGACAAGAGATTTATGAATTTTATTTCTGGAAAAATTCCCCCTATGACGCAAATTGACGATATTTGCATCATAGGAGGAATGTTTGCCCAGAGGCTAAAGACTACAGCCAGCAGAGGGAGCCATTTCCGCATGTTTTGAACTCGCGCATGGGGGATGGAGATCACACTCACAGCTCAGCTCACCTCGCAGCTAGAGGCACTCATTTAAAGGGTTACTTCAGCGATTAGCATATGGTTTTGTATCAGTAGAAACCCTGGAGTATATTCAAATGATTGTGCTTTCCCCCCTCATATCCCCCTGAGACAAGAGATTTTTGCATCATAGGAGGAATGTTTGCCCAAAGGCTAAAGACTACAGCCAGCAGATGGAGCCATTTCCGCATGATTTGAACCCACGCATGGGGGATGGAGATCACACTTCGCTTGCAGGGAGAGCTCAGCTACAGGCAATCATTTAAACGGAGCTATGGTGAGCAATGTAAGTCTTTTAACTTCTCAAATTAATTTCTATGAAAGTTCAGCTTGCAAAGGCATGAACTGAAACGCGCCAGACTGAACTCGCGTTGTGAATGTATGCCGCGAGTGTAGTCGCGATTACCTCAGCTCTCATCACGAGAGCTCCTCAGCTCATTTATCTCACTCCTGCAGTTAGTGCTCAGTGCTGTGATACTCGCGCGGTGACTCACTCATTGAACAGACGTACATTTTCTGTATTTTCTCAGTCTAGAAAGCACCAAATTAAAAAATTATTTCAAATTTCTACTGCATTGATCACCCAGTTTAAATACCGATTCACAGGCACGTTTCTAGCCTTTCTGGCACCCTAGGCGAGATTCATATGTTCATACCCAATGGCAATTCAAAGTGCTTTACATTGAAATTAATTAAAACAGTGGTAACAAATGCATGAGAAAAAAAAGAATACCATATGGACGAATAAAAATTTAAAACAAGCATAGTTAAAAACAGTTGTAAAGACAATAATAAGAATAAAAAAATAAAATAAAAAAAAACAAACAAAACAAAAAAAAGGTCAGATCCCTGTTATAAAAATAAACATTCTTCCTGTTTACAGCCTACAAACATGTACCATCTTTATTAGAGCACCTCTCATTCAATTCTTTCTCAAACACGTTCATAACATCCATTTTAATCACTATTCCCTGATTTTTACTCAGAAACCTTCTTGTTAAACCCATACTCACTCATCATACCCTCCACAGATTTACACATACTCAAACCTTATTGTCAAACTTACTATTTCCATCAAACCCAGATTTCACTCATCATATTTAACTCAAAAGAACATATAAAATAACAATAACCAAAGATAAGAACAAAGGTAAACTAAAACAATTATAAAAAGAATAAAGAGATAAGATAGGGAGCAATCAGTCGGACGTACAGTGCTCAGAGCTCATTCAGTAAATGCTCAGCTGAACAGATGTGTTTTGAGTCTGGATTTGAATGTGGCGACTGTTGGAGCACATCTGATCTGTTCAGGAAGCTGGTTCCAACTGCGGCTGGCATAATAGCTAAAAGCAGACTCTCCTTGCTTTGAGTGAACTCTTGGTATTTCTAACTGACTTGATCCTGCTGATCTGAGTGATCTGTTGGGTTTGTATTTAAACAGCATATCTGCGATGTATTGAGGTCCTAGCTCATTGAGTGATTTATAAACAAGTAATAGTACTTTAAAGTCGATCCTAAATGTAACTGGAAGCCAGTGTAAAGACCTGAGGACTGGTGTGATATGGTCATATTTTCAGTACTAATACTCAGTGTAATGTTTTGCTCAACGTTATGATAGAGCGACCAGCTTAGTAGAGAACAAGTAACCAATAAGTAGGCTAACATACCTGTATATTTCGCTTTCTTTTTTTATATTTCCTCTTTTTTCTTTTTACGATACTGAGCCCCTGATGGCTTTGACCTTTCAGGATGATGAAACTAAAGCACGCTGTAACGAGTAGAAATATAGTGTGGCCCCTTTAAGAGTTGCGCGCGCTCCCTGCAAACGAAGTCTGCATTTTGTGTATGTGCGCACTGAGTCTTGAACTCCCATGTGTGGGGATTATTTTCTGTTGCTAACACTCAGTTATTTTGTTTTATTAAGTAATGCTGTGGACGGAAAGGGAGTTTGTGATGAGAGTTCAGCGGGGAATGAAGTGCGATCTGTTTGATGTTAATCGCCTCCGTGTTTGCATGCACTCTCCAGTTACATTAAGTGAGCTATACGCATTTTTACATAACTAAGCTTCCATTACAAAAGGACATTACAATGCCACGGATGACGACGTTCCCTGCCGCCCTCTACATGATCTCATTTCATTACAGCAGTGCCACTATCACCATCATGGCGACTTCACTCCAATAATCGCAACTAATCATAATGCCTTGAAATAGCAAAAGTACGAAATATTAATAATAAAATATATATGAAATAACTAAAAAATCTTGTTGGGGCGGGGGCTCATTGTTGGCGCCCTAGGCGACCGCCTAGTTTGCCTATGCCTAGAAACGGCACTGCCGATTCATCTTCCCAGCGCTGAAGTACCCCTTTAAGCATATAAGTAGTACCGGCAGGGCTCCAGACTAACTGTTTGCCTTGGTTGCACTGGTGCGCCTAACTTTTTTATTTAGGTGCACCCAAAAATTTCCCCGACTCGCATAATACCAATTTCAAGGTCACTTTTTATCACGTTCCATATAAATTAATATGTTTTGTAAATGACAACATAATATATGCTGTAACACAGGAATTAAAATCAAGGAAAACAATGCTTTGAACATCAGCCTACTATTTTAAAACTACAGTTTTAACAAAGCATTATAAATTAATTTAAAAAAATGAAATAATAAACAATGAAATACAACTCATAATAAATAAAAATACAGAATGTTTTATTTCCTCTGCCTGCTATATTATATCACGCTTTGATTGTCATAATTATGTGGCAATGTTACTAGTAGGTTGCGGTAGACTAGTTTTTTTATATTTCTTAATAAAATTGGGCCAACTGGAACAATTGTTATAATGAAATTATGAATTATTACGGGTAGATCACCACAGGAAAGTTTTTTCAAAGAGCCAGAAAGTAACATTCCAGCAGCCAGCAGGCACAACAAATTAACAACTAAGCGTTTCAGTTAGGACAGTAGATATATCAGTAAATATCGTTCGCAAAGAGATTATATTTGGATAATAATGTAGCAATGCACAATCACAGAAGTGACGCCCACTGGGTTAACGTTAAGCGTTACCGTAGCTGAGGGAAATGTTGCAGCGAGATCTGCCAGTCTCTGATCCAGTCTTCAAAGGAATATTACAAACAGCAAACATCAAGAGTACACAAGACAATTTTGTTTTGGTTGTTTGCTTGACGATGTGACTGTGAGTATAGGGCTCTTTTACTTTAATGGTAACATTAGACTTTGTTTTTAATTAGCTTAAAACATCTATTCCTAGATGTTGATTCTTAGCTGACACTGACTCTGCTGACAGGCGTTTGTCATGACAATGAAGAAGTTTAGCGCTCTCTCTCTCTCACACACACACACACACACACACACACACACACACAGACACAGTCAAATGGGCTCACAAACCGCCGCGTTTAGTTTGCGGATACTGTTTACCTGGTGTTGCTTAGGTCGCAATTTCAAATCACTAGCAGGCCGCACGCACCACTGAGCAGGTGTATTTCAGGAGTCTGGACCACAGCCATTCAGAGTGTGTGAGTTCCGTCAAAGGAGAAAAAATGCTTCGTTCCTGGAGGCAGCTGAGCTGAGCAGATGAAAGGACGTTAGGTGCACTGGTGCGACCTTGGAAAAATTTTAGGCGCACTGTTACGTCTCCCTAAAAAAAAAGATATGTCTAGGAGTAATAGGGTTGGTAACATGTATTAAAGTAAAATAAAATGAAAGAATAGAATGGGTTCAGTTACTGATAAATGTATGACAATATGAATCAGGCAGAGACAGATTTAAACTTTTAACTCTTTTAGTAATTTCAAAAATCACAAATAAACCAACAAACACCCGATTGATTTACAAAGTAATATAGTGATCATAGAAAAGAATATTTACAGAATATATATATACAAAATAGTAAAACAACAAGACAGAACAAAAAGCGTGGGACTATGAGCGGTGCTAAAGCAAAGAAATCAACAAAACAAAAACCAGCTAACTTATCAATTGAAGTAGGCTACTTAACTATCTTAAAAATAAAGACATAAATAAACACCTAAACCAACTAAGCTACACAGACTAACAAACATAAATACAGAAGGTGGCAACCGCTCCTTACCTGGTGTGTATAAACAATTTCAAATACTACGTGTTGTATTATGTAGGCCATGTGACATGCTGAAACTATCCCATCGCTCAGGGTCCGAAATGAGCAGTGTGAACAAGCCACAAACAAGTTAAAGGTTAAAACGTAAAGTTGTAACCAAAACAATGTCTTTCAAAACAAGATTTCACAACCAAACTATCAATCGGGGAAAGTAGTTACAAATGGTCACAGCAAACGAAAGAAAACACGCCTCTCCCCTTCCTCCAGTTGTTTCCAGGTCTTTATACAGGTGAGATGAGTTCTGATTGGTTCCTTGGGAGGGATCTCTCTTGGACAAATGATGATTGATGGGCAAACCAACCAATCACGAACCTAAGAATAAATGACAGCTGAGAACAATAAAAGGGGGGGAGAGAAAGAGAAGGAAAACCGCCAAAATACGTCGCAGACGTAACACCCACCACCTTAAGAACAAACTTCTATACGAATAGAATTTGACAAAAGAACAAACACTTACAAAAGAGCTCA
Organism: Pseudorasbora parva; assembly: GCF_024679245.1. Classification (NCBI taxonomy): domain Eukaryota; kingdom Metazoa; phylum Chordata; class Actinopteri; order Cypriniformes; family Gobionidae; genus Pseudorasbora; species Pseudorasbora parva. Next base: position 5,456,196 of record NC_090175.1, on the reverse strand, counting down.
CACTCGTTTAAACTCGGGATAAAGCATCTGCCACCACATTATCCACACCTCTCTTATACTTTATTTCCAGGTTATAATTTTGAACAATGAGAGACCACCTCATTAACCTCTGGTTCTGGTTGTACATGCGTAGAAGAAAAGTCAGCGGATTATGGTCAGTATACACTGTTACAGGAAGAACAGTAGAACCAACGTACGCGTCAAAGTGTTAAAGTGCTAACAATAATGCTAGAGCCGGCCATACCTAAAAACCGACGCAACTCACGTCTGGTATTTGGCACAGGAAATTCACTAATAGCCGAAACTTTAGCTGACAAAGGACGCACTTCGCCCTCCCCCACCTGTTTACCTAAGTAGGTCACTGTAGCCTTTCCGATCTCACACTTGGCTAGGTTAAGTGTTAAAGATGCCTTCTCTAGACGCTTAAACACAGTTTCTAACAGCATTATGTGCTCAGACCAGCTTTGTGAAAAGACGATCACATCATCGAGATATGCGTGACAGTTAGGAACATCGGCAAGTACTATATTAACCAACCTTTGAAATGTAGCAGCGGCGTTTCGCAACCCAAATGCCATAACGTTGTATTGCAGAAAGCAATCTGGTGTTACGAAAGCGGAGATCTCTGAAGCTCTTGGTGTCAATGGAACCTGCCAATATCCTTTAAGTAAATCAAGTTTGCTCACAAACCTTGCCGAACCTATGCTATCCACGCAATCCTCCATCCTGGGCAATGGAAAACAGTCTGGAATAGTTATATCATTCACCCGACGATAATCGGTACAAAAACGCTTAGTTCCATCAGACTTCTGTACCAAGAGACATGGAGAACTCCAGGGACTAATGCTAGGCCTGGCCAATCCTTTCTCTAACAAGTACTGGGTCTCCTGTTTCATAATAGCCCTTTTAGCAGCATTAACCCTATAAGGGTGTTGTTTAATCGGTTGTGTCTTACTTAACTGAATGTCGTGTTGCAGCACATGTGTAAGTGTAGGCACGTCACCCAAAACAGAGTTAAATTTGTCAAGGAGCTCAATTACATCCTGCCTTTCATGTGCCTTGAGATGTGCTAAAAATTTCGGTAAAGCTGCAAGAGTTTCAGAGTTTGGTAGCCTAGCTGATAATAACGGTGTACCAGCCTCTAATACTCCATCCAGATCAACATCAGAACGCTCAACCACTGGATTCGCCTCGCATGCAACACCTACTGGAGAGACAACAGGACTTCCATCCTGTGTGGTAAGACATTTAACATCAGAGTCACCTCTAGTATAATAGGCTTTTAGCATATTAACATGACATACTCGTTTCTGACGTTTCCGGTCAGGAGTTCTCACCACATAATCAGTTTCACCCTTTTTTTCTAGGATTTCGTAAGGTCCAGAAAATCGTGCCGACAATGCAGATCCAGGGATGGGAAGCAAGACCAACACCTTATCTCCCACTGAAAAAGATCTAGACACAGCATGTTTGTCATAACGAACTTTCATTTCCTCCTGAACTTTAGACAAGGATTCTCGAGCTAGAGTACTCGCTTTCTGTAATCGCTCACGGAACTTGCTTACCTAATCTAGCACATTTGTTTTCTTCCTATTCTCAATACCTAACAGTCTCTCTTTCAGAGCCTTCAAAGGTTCCCTCACCGTATGACCGAAAACCAACTCTGATGGACTGAACTTGAGAGATTCCTGTACAGTTTCTCGAATTGAAAATAAAAGCAATGGAACTCCTTCATCCCACTCATTTCTTGTCTCTAAGCAATACTTCCTTAACATCGCTTTTAGGGTCTGGTGAAACCGTTCCAACATTCCCTGACTTTGGGGATGATATGCACTAGATGTACGGTGTGTGATGCCTAGTGACTTAAAAACTTGTGAGCACAACTTGGATAAAAAATTAGTGCCTTGGTCAGTTTGTGCAACCCTTGGCAACCCGAAAGTTGAGAAAAACTTAGTTAAAGCTTTAACAACTACCTTGGCTGTAATCTTACGTAGAGGAATAGCCTCTGGATACCTAGTAGCAGTACACATGATCGTAAGCAGAAATTGATTACCGGATTTTGACTTTGGTAATGGCCCTACACAGTCCACTATCACGTGTTCAAAAGGTTCCCCCAACACAGGGATTGGAATTAACGGAGCTGGTGGTATCACCTGGTTAGGTTTTCCTGCGTACTGACACACATGACAGGTCTTACAATACTGAATCACATCACGTTTAAGCCCATACCAAAAAAAATGTTGTAGGACACGGTTCTAGGTCTTGGTAACACCTAAATGACCTGACAACAAATGATCATGTGCCAACGACAAAACTTGTTGACGAAAAACAGTGGGAACTACTACCTGATAGACTACATTCCACTCGTCTTCTAAGGTATTACTTTTACGCCACTTTCGCATAAGTAAACCATCTTTTACCAAGAATGCAACGTTGTCCAAGTTCTCATTGTCTGTCAATCTGAAGCATTTCTCTAATGAGGAATCATTTTTCTGAGCCTCGATGAGCTCTTCACGAGTAAATGACAAAGAATCACTCACTACAACATCCGTCACCTGGTCACTGCCACGAAACTCGGTTTCCACAACCTCCTTAGTGTCCAAATCTGCACAGAAGAAAGAGTCAGATAAACCTAGATCATTGTCCTTCTTAGATTGGGCACGTGTGACAACGCATGCAGGAAAAGCACTCAGATATTTCTGCGATAGCTCATCTGTCTTAATCTGAACCAATGGATCATCCATCACCTCCAGTGAAGGTATCACCCTCCCTCCAGCTAAATCGTTGCCTAAAATGAAAGACACCCCCTTCACAGGCAATGCTGGACGTACTCCTACCTCCACAAAATCAGTTACCAAGTCAGACTGGAGATGGATACGATGTACAGGTACCTTCATAATCTCCATACTGAAACTCTGCACTAGTCTGCTAGAACCTACTGACGACAGACCTGAAAAAGGTAACACGTCAGCACATACAAAGGACTGCGCAGCTCCCGTGTCACGCAGCATCTGAACCTCCACTTGGTCCTCCTTTTTACCTGTTAACGAAACAAACCCTTTCATAAGGAAAGGTAAATATGTAGGATCTGGCATTTCAGCACCCTGTTCAGAAAGCAAGCAAGAATTAACAGAGTTTACGAAAGCAACCTCTTTCTTTGGAAAGATCTGTTTACGCTTCAGCAATAAACAGTCGGCGATCACATGGCCTGTCTTATGACAGTAAAAACAGTCACGAGTCTCTTTAGACTTCTCACTAGTCTGCTTAGGAATTTGACTATTGACTGAAGACTTCGTCAGATAACTCCTTTCAGTGTTTGCTACATGAAAAACGTTTTTATGCGTGAGCACAAACTCATCTGCCAACACAGCAGCCTGCGAAAGAGTCGTCGCCTTCTGTTCATTAAGATAAAGCACCATCCTCTCAGGAAGACATTGCTTAAACTCCTCCAGTAACAAAAGTTCTCTAAGTGAATTAAAATCATCAGCCTTACTAGAAATGCACCATTTATCAAAGAGAATTCCTTTCTCTCGTGCAAATTCAACAAAAGTTTGAGTAGCGGTTTTCTTGCGATTTCGAAAATGTTGCCTGTAAGCCTCTGGTACTAATTCATATGATCTAAGTATGGTCGATTTAACTGCATCATACTTAAGACCATCTTCCAATGACAGGGTAGAGTATACCTCCAATGCTTTACCAACTAACTTGCATTGTAAGAGTAATGACCAAACATCCTTTGGCCAACCCAAGGAAGTTGCGATTCTCTCAAAAGCGTTAAAATAACTATCCACTTCAGATTCTCTAAAATTCGGAACTAAAGCAATATGCCTGCCCACATCAAATGTGGTAGAACCAGAATAAGCCGAATTTTCACTCACTGACGAGAAGTTCTGCCGCACAGAGGAGACTGGAGTAACCTGGGCTGCTTCAATCTCCAATTTACGAAGCTTTACCTCTTTGTCGGCTTCAATTTCAAGCCTGCGGATTTGTAGACGCAGATCCAGCTCTGCTTGGCGGGCTTGTGCTCGTGCTTCCACCTCGATACGTGCTATTCGCACCTTCGTCTGTAAATCCCCTCTTGTACTGGGGGTACCTGGTGAAAAAGGCTCAAAGGGTGGTAAACCAGCAGCCCCGACAGTGGCCTCCGCCTCCATCGCAACTGTCTCTACCTCCTCTTTACCTACTTCATGCACATCTTGCCCCTCGCCAAAAGGATCGGTCTTTCCATCCAATTCAGGCCTAGTCAAAATTTCCAATTCGTACAGCCGATCTATCACTTCAGCTTTAATTTGCCGTTTTAGTGATTGTTTCGAAATAGAAATCTGAAAGTGGTTAGCTATTGTTAACAACTCATCCTTTCTACAAGTTTCAAGCAACTCTAATGTGGGATTATCAATGAAACACTTCAAATTAAATGCCATCAGGAAGCTTAATATTACCACAAATCGCGTTATCATGCTCTAGTGGACAAATGCATTAAGAGTTAACCTCAGCCAACTATACTGAGTCTCTGCCATTAATCAAATAATCACAGTTTTATTTACAGTAACAAACAACGAGCCCCCAATTATGTTACGTCTCCCTAAAAAAAAAGATATGTCTAGGAGTAATAGGGTTGGTAACATGTATTAAAGTAAAATAAAATGAAAGAATAGAATGGGTTCAGTTACTGATAAATGTATGACAATATGAATCAGGCAGAGACAGATTTAAACTTTTAACTCTTTTAGTAATTTCAAAAATCACAAATAAATCAACAAACACCCGATTGATTTACAAAGTAATATAGTGATCATAGAAAAGAATATTTACAGAATATATATATACAAAATAGTAAAACAACAAGACAGAACAAAAAGCGTGGGACTATGAGCGGTGCTAAAGCAAAGAAATCAACAAAACAAAAACCAGCTAACTTATCAATTGAAGTAGGCTACTTAACTATCTTAAAAATAAAGACATAAATAAACACCTAAACCAACTAAGCTACACAGACTAACAAACATAAATACAGAAGGTGGCAACCGCTCCTTACCTGGTGTGTATAAACAATTTCAAATACTACGTGTTGTATTATGTAGGCCATGTGACATGCTGAAACTATCCCATCGCTCAGGGTCCGAAATGAGCAGTGTGAACAAGCCACAAACAAGTTAAAGGTTAAAACGTAAAGTTGTAACCAAAACAATGTCTTTCAAAACAAGATTTCACAACCAAACTATCAATCGGGGAAAGTAGTTACAAATGGTCACAGCAAACGAAAGAAAACACGCCTCTCCCCTTCCTCCAGTTGTTTCCAGGTCTTTATACAGGTGAGATGAGTTCTGATTGGTTCCTTGGGAGGGATCTCTCTTGGACAAATGATGATTGATGGGCAAACCAACCAATCACGAACCTAAGAATAAATGACAGCTGAGAACAATAAAAGGGGGGGGGAGAGAAAGAGAAGGAAAACCACCAAAATATGTCGCAGACGTAACACGCACCCTTACAAATTTTAGGTGTATGTGCGACCAAATTGGGCGCACTCTAGAGCCCTGACCGGTCAAGATAACTTGCAGTACCCGGATGAGCGGTGTGTTATTCAACTTTGGCAGTTGTTATCCGGTTGAATGTGCAATTGACCAATCAGGATCAAGTATTCCACAGAGCCGTGTAATAAGCAGGTTTATTGAGGCATTGGCCCTAGTTATAAAAACATACAAAGTAAAACACGAAGAGGGCATTCTTCATAAAATACAGAATACAACATAAAACATAACAAAACTAATGTATTTTAATAAGAAGTGTAGATATTACTGGATTGTTTTCTTTAGATTATGCCAAAACAATCTCTATTATTTAATATGCAAAGAGTTACATACTGCCTATTTTTATTTACGTAAGTATAAATTACATTTTTTGGCTTTACTTCAGATGAGAGTGTGATTTATGAGATGTGATCAACATTGTTCAGATTGTGATTTTATTTCTCTCTTAAGTAATTGGATTAGTAAACTTACGCCCAAAACTGAATACCAAAAATACTGATATATAATACAGAGCAATATAGTATATGAATGACCAAAGTAATCTATATTAATAAATGATTCAACTTAAAAAAAGAGACAAATAAAAAGACCTTCTTTGACGTCTGAACACCGGCTTCATGACGGTCTGTCACTCACTTGACGCTGCTGTAGATCACTGAGGGCTCTTCCACAGTTTGAACAGTTGATCGCCTAAAACACAAATCAAAAATAAATACAAAGTTACAGCTGATATGATCTGTGCTGGTTAAGTCTGTGCTTGTTAAACTGGTGCTAGTTAAGATGGTGCTAGTTAAGATGGTGCTGGTTAAGTTGGTGCTGGTTAAGTTGGTGCTGGTTAAGTTGGTTCTAGTTAAGATGGTGCTGGTTAAGTTGGTGCTCGTTAAGATGATGCTGGTTAAGTCTGTGCTGGTTAAGTTGGTTCTAGTTAAGTTGGTGCTGGTTAAGTTGGTACTGGTTAAGTCTGTGCTGGTTAAGTTGGTTCTAGTTAAGTTGGTGCTGGTTTAGTCTGTGCTGGCTAAGTCTTCGCGGGTGGTATGAAACGAGGATCATACCATATTGGCAATATGGGGGTGCTCAATATTTTAAAGACGAGACGCTGAGCTGAGCTGACTATCGGTGGGCGACCCCTTTAAGGGCGCTGAGCTTGGCACCGCACCTTTAAAATTAGAACACGTTCAATGATGTACACACACCGGCGACAGCATTCAGCGCCTGTCCGCGGCCACTCTGGAAGTTGTTTAAAATCCTGCTGCACCACAGAGCGCTTTCGTGCAGCTCATCTCTCAGTCAATTCAAAATACTCGCGTCAGGTGGCGGTGTGAGTGAGACCCTGAGGCGCGCGGGGCTGAGCTTTGTGTACGTCTTCACCCGCTTTAGGCACAGAACGTGCATTTAAACGCACTTAAAGTGTTCTTTTTCTTCTCTAGGCAGGTATTTTTTTAAGTTTATTTATCAAAATGTTATTTTATATATTTGTGTGATGTTCTGTATTTCGATCACGGCTTTAACATGTTATGAGAAAACGGTTTATGAATGTTTATCCACCACATTACCTTTTAGGCTATTTAAACCTAAATAAGAAAGCCATTGTCAGTTCGTCTTTCAGTTGGCAGGCAGTTTTGGTCGCTTTATTACAACCCCAAATCACAAAAAGTTGGGACAGTATGGAATGTGCAAAAAAAAAAAAAAGAAGTGATTTCTAAAATTACTTTGACTTGTATTTCATTGCAGACAATATGAACACAAAATATTTCATGTTTTGTCTGGTCAACTTCATGTCATTTGTAAATATGCATCCTTTCCTGTCATTCAGACCTGCAACACATTTCAAAAAAAGTTGGGACAGTAAAGCATTTACCACTTTGTAATGTTGCCATTCCTTTTCACAACACTTAAAAGACGTTTAGGGACTGAAGACACCAAGTGATGAAGTGTTTCAGGTGTAATTTTGTCCCATTCTTTCTGCAAACAAGTCTTAAGGTTGGCAACAGTACGGGGTCTTCGTTGTCGCATTTTGCGCCTCAAAATGCGCCACACATTCTCTATTGGAGACAGGTCGGGACTGCAGGCAGGCCAGTCAAGTACCCGTACCCTCTTCCTCCGCAGCCAGGACTTTGTAATGTGTGCAGAATGTGGTTTTGCATTGTCTTGTTGAAATATGCATGGTCGTCCCTGGAAAAGATATCTTCTTGAAGGCAGCATATTATGCTACAAAATCTCTATGTACTTTTCAGCATTAATGGTGCCTTCACAGAAGTGCAAGTTACCTTTGCCAAGGGCACTGACACAACCCCATACCATGACAGACCCTGGCTTTTGGACTTGTTGCTGGTAACAGTCTGGATGATCCTTTTCTTCTTTGGTCCGGAGCACACAGCGTCCATTCCTCCCAAAAAATACCTGAAATACTGATTCATCTGACCACAGTACACATTTCCACTGTGTGATGGTCCATCCCAGATGCCTCCGAGCCCAGAGAAGTCGACGGCGCTTCTGGACACTGTTAACATAAGGCTTCCTTTTGGCACAGTACAGTTTTAACTGGCATTTGTGGATGTAACTACGTATTGTGGTACTTGACAAAGGTTTGCCAAAGTAGTCCTGAGCCCATGTGGTGATATCGCTTATAGATGAATGACGATTCTTGATGCAGTGCCGCCTGAGGTATCGGAGATCACAGTTGTTCAGCTTAGGCTTGCGGCCTTGTCCTTTACGCACTGAAATTCCTCCAGATTCCTTGAATCTTGTAATTATGTTATGCACTGTTGAATGTGAAATATCCAAATCTCTTCCTATCTTTCTTTGAGGAACATTGTTTTTAAACATTTCAATAATTTTCTCACGTATTTGTTGGCAAACTGGCGATCCTCGGCCCATCTTTGCTCCTAAAGGATTAGATCTTTCTTGGATGCTGCTTTTGTACCAAATCATAATTTCAATCACCTGTTGACATCACCTGTTTCAAATCACATCATTATTTAACCCTTTTACCTCATTACTAGTCCTAAATTGCTCCTGTCCCAACTTTTTTTGAAATGTGTTCAACAAATGACATGAAGTTGACCAGACAAAACATGAAATATTTTGTGTTCATATTGTCTGCAATGAAATACAAGTCAAAGTAAATTTAGAAATCACTACTTTCTTTTTTTTTATTTGCGTTTTCCAAACTGTCCCAACTTTTTCTGATTTGGGGTTGTAAAAGTTGTTGCTGTGTGCAGTGTGTAAAGAAAATAAAAATAGTTTTACCCTTCTGCTGACAGTGTCGTGCCCCTCCCAACCCATTCACACACAGAGATGATTCGACTATAAATCGACTATAGAGAGATTCGACAATTCTGATTCGATTGTCTAAATCCTTAGTCGAGGATAGCCCTAGTTAAGTTGGTGCTGGTTAAATTGGTGCTGGTTAAGTCTGTGCTGGTTAAGTTGGTGCTGGTTAAGTTGGTGCTGGTTAAATCTGTGCTGGTTAAGTCTGTGCTGGTTAAGTTGGTGCTGGTTAAGTCGGTGCTGGTTAAGTTGGTGCTGGTGAAGTTGGTGCTGGTTAAGTCTGTGCTGGTTAAGTCTGTGCTGGTTAAGTTGGTGCTGGTTAAGTTGGTGCTGGTTAAATCTGTGCTGGTAAAGTAGTTTTTTTCTCACCTCATGGCATCATCAGGCTGATGAACTCTTATATCATCGTACTGACATTCATTCTCCTTTGCTCTCTTCTTGTCTTTCTTTCTGTGATGTTGGACAGTTGCGTACTGGACCTCCTCAGTATCTCTGGATTCAGGAGTTTTTCCTCTGAATCTTCTGGGTTTCACAGTGGCATACGGAGCGTCATTGGCTGAATCCGGTTCAGAAAGAGGCTCGTCATGGACTGAAACTCTCTGAGACACGCCAGAATAGAGATCATTCTGAAATAAAAGAAAATAAATAATTAATCAAGATATGTAAATCTGTAGATCTGAAGTTTAGATTCTCTGTCTAGAGCAGTTTGTGTTAAACTTTTGAGATCAAGTGCCACATCCCAGTAGGCAGAGTAAGTCAATGTGACGTCAGGAAGACTTTGGACTCTAACTTATCTAACGTTAGTCAGACGTCATATTTTGGTTGAAAATGAAAACTGGGTTGATGTCTAAAATCAAGCGTTTGTTTGACGTCAAGCTCCAACATAAGATAGACATTTAATTATGGTTGGAAAAAGCACTGCACTGTAAAAAAAAAAAATTATACATTATAAAAAAGGGTGAAATGTGTGATCAGTGTTTGCTTTAGTTGGGTAGCGTCACTTAACTTTTTAACATTAGTTGTTCTCTTGCTGCTGTAACTGTGTTTGTTATGGCAAGAAGAGCAAGAAAAATATGATCAGATGATATTGTGTTACTTTATGATAAAAATATGATCATCATATAGTGGTTTGTTTCACTGATGTGATCTAGAATCTAATCTTTTCATACATGATAATTTTGTATTATTAATTATAGCAAGCCTGTAATTCTACATTATCGACTAAACATTTTGATCTCCAGCATCTATTAGACTCACTCAGACATCAATAATCAGCACATGATGATCATATCTTTATCATCATAGAATAGTTGATATAATCTGAACAGAATTTCTCTTGCAGTTTTTGCCATACCAATCACAGTTACAGCAGCAAGAGATGAACTAATGTTAAAGGTCAAGAGTCAAACTACCCAACTAAAGCAAACACTGATCTCCATAATGGTGACCCGATGTAAATAAAACATTAACATCTAAACCTCTGTTAATTCTCAATAAGAGCTTCTGTAGACGCCTGACAGAAATAAAGTCAGTCTGGTTAGTAATGTGTGAAGCTGGTAATAAGTGTACTTTTTTGGAGGGAGGTTTATTCCAACCAAAATTCAGTGTCTTACTGACGAGTCTACATCCTTCAGAAATATTTCACTGATTCACGCTGGATTGTAGGAGAAGAAAAGGACAGAATGAGTATCTGAAGTGAAATAATCACTGCTGATGTAAACATATTAATGATTATCAATCATATATTTGAATGAAACCACATAATGTGTCACACCACCTGAGGGCGCTGTACATACAGTTTGAGATGAAATTTTAGTTTTTGCTTCATGCTGTTGATAAATACTTTAATAATGTTAGTTTCCCATCAGTGTCTTCAGTTTCAGTCTGAAACACAGATAACGGCTGACCGGTTGATGTTCTGCTTCTGTAAAGTCGTGTTGTGTCTGGATGATTTACCTCTTTCACTGTGAGATCTTCAGGTTTAACACTCCTCCGTTTCTTCCTGTTGTACAGATACAAAAATATGCTGTTTTTAAAGAGTTTCTTCTATATCAGACCAAATGTATTTTTTTATTGTTCCTACATTATAAACAGGATGATGATGATGAAGATGATGAAGAATAATCCTCCAGATGCCGCTGTGATCACGATCACATTCCTACCAGCACCATGATGAACTGAAAGAGGAAGATCCTCATGATTAACTCTCCAAACTGATGAATGATGTGAAGATACAGGAGTGTGTTAATAAAAGCTTCACCTGTGACAGTTACAGCGTCTGATCTCTGAGATCCATGTTGATTGTGAGCCTGACAGTAGAAGCGTCCACTCTGTAGTGCACTGAAACTCTGTCCAGATCCAACAGCTGAGGCTTCATTCTCCTTAAACCAGCTGAAGTTCAGAGCAGGAGGGTTTGAATCACTGCTGCAGCTCAGAGTCACTGAATCTCCCTCCACTATTACACCAGATCCACTCATCAACACTGAGACACTCCTGGGTTTATCTAAAACAGACAAAATGAACTGTATAATCTTCTTCTGGGATTGTTCGTTTGCTTATCTGTTTGTTACCACAGTTACTGAATCATCATAAACTCACACATGACGTTTAGAGTCACAGCATCAGAGTATTTCTCTCCACGTTCATTGATGGACTTGCACTTGTATTCAGAGCCACTGTCATCAGAGCTGATGTTTGAGATGCTGTAGATGCTTCCAGATCCTACAATCGTTCCTCCTTTAAACCAGCTGAAGTTCAGAGCAGGAGGGTTTGAATCACTGCTGCAGCTCAGAGTCACTGAATCTCCCTCCACTATTACACCAGATGGACTGATGGACACTGAGACGCTCCTGGGTGGGTCTAAAAAGGACAAATAAACCTTAAATCATCTCATTAAAACACAATCTCTTTTTTTAAAAAAATAAAGAACACATGAATCTCTACAATATATGAATGAAACTATACTCACACATGACATTGAGATGAACATCAGGCGATGTGTGAGTGTGTCCGTGTACAGCACAGCTATATCTGCCTGCATCCTCTCTTCTGACTGACTGCAGCAGGAGTTCATTGTTTCCGTCTCTTCTCTCAGTTAATGGCTGTGAGTTTCTGGACCAGATGAATGTTGCTCTGTCAGTCAGAGTGCAGCTGCTTTTACATGTCAGACGGACTGAATCTCCCTCTGTCACTCTCTCAGGAGACTCCACCTGAAGATCTGAATACAACACACACATTATATCTAGTGCTGCTGTCATACACTGATTATTATTCAACATAATGCACAGAAGAAGAGATAAACCTCATGAAACTCACCTGTGACAGTAAGAGTCACTCCTGGATTACCAGTCCATTTCCCATCAGCTTTATCAGTGATGAATCTGAAATAGTACTCGTGTGAATCCTTCAGTGTCACATGACTCAGTCTGACGGTGCAGTTCTGCTGTTTATCTCCCAGATACTGAAGCCTCTGACTGTATTCAGGGTCCTCAGACAGATCAGGAGGCTCTAGACCCTTTTGAATAGGGGCTTTGGTCCAGAACGTTTTCGTGATCTGATGTCCAGGTGGGTATGTATAAGAGCATCTCATTATCACTGTTGAGTCCTTTAGTGCACAGATGTGTGAAGGACTGTAACTCACATTCCAATCAGCACTAGAAACCCCTGAAACACAGAATTCATCACATTATGAACATGTTTTATTATCAGATACAATGGACCACTGAAAACTTCATATCTTTACAGCGACTCATGACAGGAAATATAAGCTCATCTTCTCAGAATCTATTGAGTGATAAATGATCTCTTTACTTCATGAGCTTTGATGGAGGATGTTGCAGAAATAAACACAGAAACAGAAGTGAGAAAACAGACGTCAGTCACGAACAACAGCTCTATCAAATAATCAAACACACGACTATAAAGAAAATAATCAATGATGTTTTAAATGGGTTTGAAACCCATTTTTATGGTTTAAAGAGTTATTAATTAATTAAGTATTAGTTAAATAATAAAGTTTTTATTTTATTTTATTTATTTTTTAACACCCTCTTTTAGTTAATATATCAGCTCTGTGATCTTCTATATGATAGCAAAAAGTCTTTTGACACATAAACCTCAACAATATGTTCACATCGTCTTCTGAGAAAACAAGCCAAAAATATTGATGGCGATACACTGATGTTTGACCAATCAAATGCTCTGATGAGTGAGAAAGCCCCTCCCCTAAACCACCGGACACTGACTAGCAAGAAGAAAATTAGCAATTCATGTTCAAAACTGACGTCACTAAAAACTATTGGACATTTATAAAACGGACAAGCCCATTGACATCTCTCACTCAAACTTCCTGATCCAAAAGGAAACGCATCAATATAGCACAGAAAACTGATCATTAATCATCATTATGGGGTCTTTGACAATAAAATGCAATAAAACATCAGAGTGTTTGTAATGTGAATGTAACAGAGACTCACCGAGAATCATGAGCAGAAAGATCAGAGGAAGAGGAGGAGCCATTCTGACCGACATCAGCATAAAATACATCTATAATACAGCATTAAACATCACTCATATACTCATAAACAGTGTGTGTTCATCACCCTAAACAGCTCTTAGTGTTAGTGAGATCTTTGCACATCTGGAGATTATTAATGCTCAACATCAGTGTGTGTGAATGAACTGATCATTAGATGAACAGAAGATATTTCTCATGTCAGGAATCATGTGTTATATGAGCTTCATCTATAGAAATAATCATCAGTTTTCATTTAAGTAAGAGTGTGTTTGTCTTACCGTGTTGAAGCTCATCAGATCAACAGCGACTGAACGACTGACGGTTTAACACGTGCTCTTTTAGCTTTAGTGTGTGGTTAACACTGATGTTTTTCATAGTTACAGAAATATCAGCGTCACTTCCTCAACAAGAGAACAACATCACTGACCTTTAGCTAAATTAAAGATGTTTCTCTTTCAGTTAATTAGAAAATATTTCGAGGTGTTTAGAGAAGAGGATTGGGTAACACTCTACGGTAAGGGCACATGAATTATCATGAATTCATGCATTAATATCTCATGAATCATCAGGAACTAACAGATTTAGGAGAACGCGTGTCAGTCCTAATTTTAGGACTCCTAAATGTTTACTGTACACCCCCCCTACACATTTATATTACACACACGATGTTCGGGTCCACTGGACCCGGGGCTCATAAAAGTGTGGGAATTGTAGGTCCTGTGTACCTTTACTCTGACCTCCTCCTGTCAGGGCCTGCTGTTAGTGTGTGTGTGTTCATGTATATAGTTTATGAGGACACAAATGTGTATAATGACATGGGTATTACAACGTAAACATGGTTTATGATGACATCTGTGTCCTCACACTAAAACATACAAAATGGTGTTTTTTGAAATGCAAAAAATGCCAAAAGTTTTCTGTGATGGGCAGGTTTAGGGGTAGGGTTAGTGTAGGGGATAGATTATACAGTTTGTACATTTAGAAAAAACATTATGCATATGGAGAGTAACCATATCCCACACAAGGTTGCAATTCTGAAATGTGATCTAACAAAGGTAAAGAGAAAATATTAACCATATATGCTGTTTATATTGCTTGTAATCGGGATGAAGTAAACATCTGTTGAGTATTTTAACATAACATTTTAGTTTGAGTTGAATTAACAACCCAAAAATGCAGCGGGTCCACCAGAACACTGCCTGAGTAACAAAAATATGAACACCACACAAGGGTTAAAGATGTTTCTCTTTCAGTTAATTAGAAAATATTTTGAGGTGTTTAGAGAAGAGGATTGGGTAACACTCTACGGTAAGGGCACATGAATTATCATGAATTCATGCATTAATATCTCATGAATCATCAGGAACTAACAGATTTAGGAGAAACTCTTAAAAAATAATAAGCGTGTCAGTCCTAATTTTAGGACTCCTAAATGTTTGCTCTAAGAGTATTTCATAAAGCATTTTAGCACTAAAACTAGCTCCTAAATCCATGAAACGCTCACTAAGTCACTAAGACCAAATCACAAACAATCCTGATGGCTGTTGCTGCAATCCACACAAAGACTATACAACACTGAGGCAATAGTGATAAGTGATGTATCTTTAATAAAAACTAATAATATCGTCAGATAACCTGTGGAAGTTGATTTTATGACTTCACACTTACAAACGATTGAATAAAGTAAAACAATATAAGTGTTACAGACAGACACGGAGAACAGATGACGGTAATAAGCACAGTTTATTGTTAGGCAGACGGATAACTGGATCAGGTGAGTAGACAGATAGATGGAAGTTCAGGAATGGTGGATAACTGGATGATAATACTCAATGTTCTTGCAGGTGGATGTGAAAGACGAGAAGCTGAATCAGGGAGACAAGGAAGCCCGGAGATGAAGACGAGGAGACACGCTGGAGACGAGGAGACACACTGGAGACGAGGAGACTCACTGGAGACGAGGAGACTAACTGGAGACGAGGAGACTCACTGGAGACGAGGAGACACACTGGAGACGAGGAGACTCACTGGAGACGAGGAGACTAACTGGAGACGAGGAGACTCACTGGAGACGAGGAGACTAACTGGAGACGAGGAGACACACTGGAGACGAGGAGACTCACTGGAGACGAGGAGACACACTGGAGATGAGGAGACTCACTGGAGACGAGGAGACTCACTGGAGACGGGGAGACTCACTGGAGAAGAGGAGACTCACTGGAGACGAGGAGACACACTGGAGACGAGGAGACTCACTGAAGACAAGGAGACACACTGGAGATGAGGAGACACACTGGAGACGAGGAGACTCACTGAAGACAAGGAGACACACTGAAGACGAGGAGACACACTGGAGACGAGGAGACACACTAGAGATGAGGAGACTCACTGGAGACGAGGAGACACACTGGAGATGAGGAGACACACTGGAGATGAGGAGACACACTGGAGACGAGGAGACTCACTGGAGACGAGGAGACACACTGAAGACGAGGAGACTCACTGGAGACGAGGAGACACACTGGAGATGAGGAGACTCACTGGAGACGAGGAGACACACTGGAGACGAGGAGACTCACTGGAGACGAGGAGACTCACTAGAGACTCACTGGAAACTAAGGCCGGGGACACACTGCAAGCGTGTCGTGAGCGTCTCGGCTGCGTGGCGTGTCCGTTTTTATTTCGGCTCCCATGTTAACCGGTTAGCGCTTACATACTGCCTGCGCGCGGCGCGTGCATGCTTCAAATAGAAGAGTCGCCTATTTTTCACGCGACACACGAGCGCGTTGGAAGCGTTTCTAGGCAAAACAGCATAGTAAAAGGAGTTTTGACACGAATACATATTAATAAATTACATTTTCATGTGTGAAAGTCTTTAGGTTAACATAAATGCAGATATAGGCCTACTTGTAATAACAAAAAACAACATAATTATCGTTTTGAAATATTAAACCTGTCAATACAGAACGAAATATTCTGTAGCCTATTATGCCGTCAATGCCATAGATATGTATGGTCAATAGGCTACTGCCGACGTTGTCTTTGCTGTATCAATAGGCAATATATTTATATTTAACATGAAGTATAGGGCTTCCCAGCAGCAGCAGCGCTGCGTCAGACACGCTTCTGGTGTGCAAAGACAGAGAAAACGCCAGGCAGCCGCCCCGCGGATGACACGCAGCAGAAACGCCACACTTGCAGTGTGTCTCCGGCCTAAGGAAAAAGGTGAATAGCACAATGGAAGTCCTTGAGGTGAGTAATCGGGTAAGTCCTACACTGTAAAAAATGATCGTGATTTTAACGGTCAAAGGTTGTAAAAATGCTACAGTTAAAAACTGTTATTTGGTTAACACAAAGTTTCCTTACTATATACGGTGAATAACTGCAATAGATCTAACCTTATGCCCGTGAAATTTACAGAAAAACAATGTAAAATCCCAAAAGAAAATTATAGAAAACCCAAAAGCATATATATTTTTTGTTTGAATCACAGTGACATTTTGTAAACTATTAAACAGAATATTTTGTTATATTTACAACATGTGATTATAATAACATTTTATTTGATAAAACTACAAATATTGGTATTGAAAACCTGTACGTTTTTTG
The DNA here is from genome assembly GCF_024679245.1 of Pseudorasbora parva. Classification (NCBI taxonomy): domain Eukaryota; kingdom Metazoa; phylum Chordata; class Actinopteri; order Cypriniformes; family Gobionidae; genus Pseudorasbora; species Pseudorasbora parva. Next base: position 5,439,270 of record NC_090175.1, on the reverse strand, counting down.
AGAAAATACTGTAAAAACTAGTTTGTTAATTTGACATGCAAATATTGTTGACAATTAAAAAAATTTGTTAATCTTAAAAATGTAAGTCACTTTACACGTTTATGCATTTAAAAAATGTCTAAACATGTATTTGTATTGCATATAAATGTTCCATGCATTTGGATTATGTAATTTTAACAAACAAATTAATCAACTTACAAAGAATCACTATCTAAGAATCAGTAATAAAAATCTTATTTGTAAATCATTTATAAATGAAACGTTAAATGAACACTTCCTAGTGTTCATGTGTGTGCTCACTAATGAGTTAAAGTACCATTGAAGCAGTGTTGAAGTTAATGAGATAATTAAGAGATGATTGAGCATTAATGATGAACACCTGGTGATAATAAGCACAATCACTGAACGAAAGTGAAACAGGAGAACTACGACTGACTTCAGCCACAGCTTTAGATGAAATCAACTGAAGATAAAAGAAGACATTAAATCTCTGAAGATCTCAGCAGAGGATTAAACAACTCCACAAACAGCATTACCAGCTTCACACATTACTAACCAGACTGATTTTATTTCTGTGGATGTTGATGTTTTATTGAAAATAATAGTTTTATTTGAAGTCACCATGATGGTGAGAAGTGTTTGCTTTAGTTGGGCTCTTGACCCTTGACTCTCCAACATTAGTTTTCTGGCTGCTTTAACTGTGTTTATAAAGCACTTTAGTTACAGCATGGAAAGCCAAGAAAACACATGGTCAGATGATTTGTCTCTTTGTTCATGATTATATAATCATCATCTAGTGATCACTGGTCTTGTTCAGAGTCTAAGACTCTGTTTATGTGTTATTAATTTTGTTTAATCATAATAGTGGCCAGTTGATTCTATAGCATGAGCGCTGTCGTGGCAATCTAATATGCAGAATTTAAAAATAAAATAGTGCACAAAAGGTTTTAATCTATAGCAAACATTAGACACAAACAGATATCAAGAATCAGTGTATGAATCTCAACAATGGTGACAATCAATGAAAAGCTTAATGCTGCAGTGCATGCTGGGTACCACCAATCAAAACTCTCCAATGAGTCCCAGCATGCATTGCGGCATGAATAAATTATGCATCTGAATTGTTTTTTGGTTTTTTTTGTCACCATTGTAGAGATGCAAACACTGATTCTTGATGTCTGTGTTTGTCTAAGTAATGCCATAGATTAAACCTTTTTTTTTGGTCCTGCAAGTTGTTTGATTGCCACAACAATGCATGAGTTTATAATGTAAACCACATGGCTTTTAATTACGCATGCTACACAATTAACACATTACCTCCATAACCAGAGCATTAGAATCTGAATGAGTTTAGTGATTCAGCCACTACATGATGATTAATATAATCATCATTAAAGAGCCAAATCACCTGGCCATGGTTTTTTGACTTTCCATGCCATAACAAAAGTGCTTTACAAACACAGTTAAAGCAGCCAGAAAACTAATGTTGGAGAGTCAAGGGTCAAGAGACCAACTAAAGCAAACACTGCTCACCATCATGGTGACTTCAAATAAAACTATTATTTTAATTAAAACATAAATTACAACAATAAAATCAGTTTGGTTAGTAATGCATGAAGCTGGTAATGTTGTTTGTGGAGTTATTTAATCCTCTGATGAGATCTTCAGAGATTTAATGTCTTCTTTTATCTTCAGTTGATTTCATCTAAAGCTGTGGCTGAAGTCAGCTGTAGTTCTTGTGTTTCTCTTTCCTTCAGTGATTGTGCTCATTATCATCAGGTGTTCATCATTAATGTTCAATCATCAATGAATTATCTCATTAACTTCAACACTGCTTCAATGGTACTTTAACTCAGTAGTGAGCATACACATAAACACTAGGAAGTGTTAATTTAACATGGGTGTTTTTCTGTGTACTTTTACATAATTCCTAACTGTTTCATTTACGTATAACTGGCATATATTAATCATATTTAGTTTATTAATTTGTCTATGTAAAAATAATCCAAATGCATTGAAAATGTATATGCAGTTTACATACATAAATATTATGCTTTACATTTTAATGTAATACTTACTGGTTTTCTATTTATTTTTAATAAAAATGAGAAAAAAAACTGTGCCTCCTCTAACCACAGACTTAATTTTGAATTTCATAGTGCGCATAGATTCATAATTCTCTGGTAACCACAGCTGCCAGCATTTTCCTGTAAAAATAACAGTTTTTTGTAGTTTTTTTTACAGTGTACACTGTAAAAAAGATCCCCATAAAATTTACGGTAAAAAACCGGCAGCTGTGGTTGCCAGAACTTTACCGTAAAAAATACGGCAGTAACGTTTAAGGTTTTACGGGACAGCAGCATATAATTTAAAGGTTTATAATGTAATAATTACGGTTAAAAAACATTTATTTTACAGTTCAAAACAGTATAATTTAAAGGTTTATACATTTTATTTTATTTTACAGTAAAATACCGTTAAATTTACAATTTTTCGAAGTGAAAAAGAACAGGTCATTGTGTAATTAACAGTGAAAAAACGTAAATTGACATTCCCAGAATTCCCCGCGTGACACTTCGTATTTGATGCATTTTCATTGAATTAACTATGTTTCTTCTTAGTTTTTTCTAATCACTTATGTACATTAAGGTTTTATGTTACATCTAATGTTGTTAAATTAATGTTTATTGCATTTTTAAAACATCATGTGTGCCACCATGATGGTGTTTGGTGTTTAGTGTTTGTGTGTGCACCTTCTATATGTTATTATTGTCTCTCCAAAAGCTGCGTGTGATGAGCTTTGATTCATCATGTGATTCTCATCACCACTATAATTGGTGATTGTCAAATTATATAAAAGGAAAATAACAGATATTAGCATTTCAATTGTTTCAATTGAAAGTTGGTCATTTAATATTTCGGTTCAATATTTTTTTTTTACCATTATTGTTTTATAGTGTACTGTGTACACATAATTATTTCTATATAAACTTTCAAATTATAGGGTTTTTAACTGTAAAATAAACCAGTTTTAACCGTAATTACCGCATTATAAACCTTTAAATTATATGCTGTTGTCCCGTAAAACCTAAAACGTTCCTGCCGTATTTTTTACGGAAAAGTTCTGGCAACCAGAGCTGCCGGTTTTTTACCGTAAATTTGATGGGTATTTTTTTACAGTGTATTACAAAAGAGACCGGACAATGGGTGTTTACATGCACACCAGTAAGATGATAACTCACAAATATCAGCTTATTAAAATAACCAGGATTCCCCGTTTACATGCAAACCAGTAAACTGACAGTGCAAGTAAACCGCGTTTACATGACTTTATTAATAAACCGGTTATTTCTTTGTAGTGACGTCAAATATAATAATGTCCGTATCTGACTCTGAGTATTCCTAATGTTACTTCAGTTGTGATGTTAATAATGCGTGTCAGCGGGAGATTTACGGCTCATTCAGCTACCTTCATCTGATCGATTTTTGAAGGCAGCGTACATGTGTCCTTCACTGCCTTTGATACACTGTAAAAAAAATCCCCGTAAAATTTACGGTAAAAAACCGGCAGCTGTGGTTGCCAGAATTATACCGTAAAAAATACGGCAGTTACGTTTTAGTTTTTACGGGGCAACAACATATAATTTAAAGGTTTATAATGTAATAATCACGGTTGAAAACCGTTTATTTTACCATTCAAAACTGTACATTGTAAAAAAATACCCATCAAATTTATGGTCCAAAAACGGCAGCTGTGGTTGCCAGAATTTTACCATAAAAAATACAGCAGCAACGTTTTAGATTTTATGGGACAGCAGCATATAATTTAAAGGTTTATAATGTGGTAATTACGGCTAAAAACTGTTTATTTTACAGTTCAAAACCATATAATTTGAAAGTTTATATTGTAATAATTATATGTACACAGTGCACTATAAACAATTACGGTAAAAAAATATTTAACTGAAATAATATTAAATTACCAATTTATTGAAATGCTAATATCTGTTATGTACCTTTGATATAGATTGACAGCCACCAATTACAGTGGTGATGAGAATCACATGTTGAATCAAAGCTCATCACACACAGCTTTTGGAGAGACAATATTAACACATAGAAGGAGCACACACAAACACTAAACACCAAACACCATCATGGTGGCACACATGGCTTTTTAAAAAAATGCAATAAACATTAATTTAACAACATTAGATGTAAAATAAAACCTTAATGTACATAAGTGATTAGAAAAAACTAAGAAGAAACATTGTTAATTCAATGAAAATGCATCAAATGCGAAGTCTCACGCGGGGAATTCTGGGAATGTCAATTTACGGTTTTTCACTGTTAATTACACAATGACCTGTTGTTTTTCACTTCGAAAAACTGTAAATTTAACGGTGTTTTACTGTTAAATAAAATAAAATGTATAACATTTGTAAATTATACAGTTTTAACTTGTAAAATAAATGGTTTTTAACCGTAATAATTACAGTATAAACCTTTAAATTATATGGTGCTGTCCCGTAAAACCTAAAACGTAACTGCCGTATTTTTTACGGTAAAGTTCTGGCAACCACAGCTGCCGGTTTTTTACCGTAAATTTTATGGGGAAAAACTGTTGTTTTTACGGGAAAACGCTGGCAGCTGCCGTTACCAAAGAATTATGAAACTATGCACACTATGAAATTCAAAATTAGGCGTGGTTAGAGGAGGCACTCCTCCTATAAATATAAAACCAGTAAGTATTACATCAAAATGTAAAGACTAAAAGAAAAAAGGAAACAAAAAGCATAAGATTTATGTATTTATATTGCATATACATTTTCAATGGATTTGGATTTTTTTTACATAAACAAAATAATAAACTTAATGTGATTCATATTTCTAAGTATACACAGATTAAACGGGTAAGATTTGTGTAATTGTATTAATAAACTGAATGTGATTGATATATGCCAGTTATACGTAAATTAAACAGGATGGAAAAGCACACCAAAAAATGCTCATGTTAAATGACCACTTCCCGGTGTTCATGTGTGTGCTCACTACTGAGTTAAAGTACCATTGAAGCAGTGTTGATGTTAATGAGATAATTAAGTGATGATTGAGCATTAGTGGTGAACACCTGATGATAACCATGATGGTGAACAGTGTTTTCTTTAGTTGGGCTCTTGACCCTTATCTCTTTCACATTAGCTTTCTGGCTGCTTTAACTGTGTTTGTAAAGCACTTTTGTTATAGCATGGAAAGCCAAGAAAGAAACATGGCCAGGTGATTTGGCTCTTTAGTGATGATTAAATCATCGTCATGTAGTGGTTGAATCCCTGAGCTCATTCAGATTCTAATGCTCTGGTTATAAAGGTGATTAGCCGTATGTGTAGAAATATTCATGTGGTTTGCAGTATGACAGCCAGTATAATTGTTGTAATCAAACAATATGCAGGTTTATAAAAAAAGTTTTAAACTACAGCATAATTTAGACACACACAGACATCAAGAATCAGTGTATGTGTCTCTACAATGGTGACAAGCAAAAAAAAAAATCAGATAAACATCTACTCTTAACATGAAACAAGCTACTATAAAACGTCACAAGAAAAACAGCAAAAGTAAAAAAAAAAAGTTGTCAGAATCAAAGAAAATTTGTCAATTCAGATGGATAATTTATTCATGCCGCAATGCATGCTGGGACCCATGGGAGAGTTTTGATTGGTGGTACCCAGCATGCACTGCAGCATGAAGCTTTTCATTGATTGTCACCATTGTTGAGATTTATACACTGATTCTTGATATCTGTTTGTGTCTAATAATTGCCATAGATTAAAACCTTTTGCACACTTTTCTATTTTATTAGCTCTGCATATTATTAGATTGCCACAACATTGCTGAAACTCATGCTGTAGAACGAAATAGCTAGTTGGCCACTATTATGAATAAAACAAAATTAGCACACATAACAAGGACCTTAGACTCTGAAAAAGACCAGTGATCACAAGATGATGATTATAGCATCATGAACAACAAGCCAAATCACCTGGCCATGTTTTAGCTTTGCTTTCCATGCCATAACAATAGTGCTATAAACACAGTTAAAGCAGCCAGAAAACTAATGTTGGTGAGTCAAGGGTCAAGAGCCCAACTAAAGAAAACACTACTCACCATCATTGTGACTTCAAATAAACCTATTATTTTCATTAAAACATAAATTACACAAATAAAGTCAGTCTGGTTAGTAATGTGTGAAGCTGGTAATGCTGTTTGTGAAGTTGTTTAATCCTCTGATGAGATCTTCAGAGATTTAATGTCTTCTTTTATCTTCAGTTGATTTCATCTAAAGCTGTGGCTGAAGTCAGTCGTAGTTCTCGTGTTTCTCTTTCCTTCAGTGATTCTGATCTGTTATCATCAGGTGTTCATCATTAATGTTCAATCATCTCTTAATTATCTCATTAATGTCAACACTGGTTGAATAGTACTTTAACTCAGTAGTGAGCTTCTCATCTGAGAATCTTACCTGTTTCATTTATGTTTGATTTACAAATAAGATTTTCATTAAATTTATTAATTTGTTTGTCAAAATTACATAATCAAAATGGAACATTTATATGCAATTCAAATACATATTTAGACATTTTTTAAGTGCATAAACTTGTAAAATTACTTAAATTTCTAAGAACAACTGACTAAAACATAAGTTTTTACAATATTTAGATATCAAATTAACAAAATAGTTTGTACAGTATTACAGTATTTCTCTGTTGTTGATACCAATATTTGTAGGTTTAACAAACAAATTTGTTCATAATCACATGTTGTTGTAAATATAACACAATATTCTGTTTAACAGTTTACAAAAGTTCATTGTGATTTAAACAAAAAATATATGTCTTTGGGGTTCTAATAATATTCTGTTGGGATTTTACATTGTTTTTTTGTAAATGTTACAGGCATAAGGTTAGATCTATTACAGTTATTCACCGTATATAGTACGGAACCTCTCCTACGGAAACTTTCTGTTTACCAAATAACAGTTTTTAACCGTAGAACATTACAACCTTACACCGTTAAAATCACGGTCATTTTTTAGAGTGTATCCCACAATCCTGTACTTTCCATTCAGAGACAGTTGAGCTGGGAAAAAAAGATGGCGTTTAGAAGTTGCGTTTGCGGGTCAGTTTGTCTGTAAATGTACGATTTTTACCAACATATTACACTTCTGATGTCATTTCTAGCGAGAAATCACTACTGTAGTAATTAAACATGTGTTTGGTTCTCTCCAAAGCTCTCTCTATTTTGCTGTAGATCATTAAAATCTTACACTGCCTTAGAAGTCTGTCTGAAAGTTTTTTTTTTTGAGGTGCCTTCATGCACAAAACGCTGCCTGCAGTCATTTGCTGCGTCCCAATTCATCTACTTATACTACGTCCTAAAAGTATGTACTCTCTTTGTGAAGAAAAAGTATATACTTTTGAGTGTGTAGCAGAAAAGTATGCAAGCTTCGGGACATACTACTTCACCATCTTTAACGGACTCTGTCGCTTAGTTACATCCGTCCCTTCACCGTTTAACTGTCCTGTAAGATTAGTCACAGTTCAAATCCTCTACATTCAATTTATCTCCTACAGTATCGGAGAGAAATGTAGCCGCTCGGTCATCTGCCATGTGTGGGTCTTTGTGGGTCAGTTTAAATATAATGATGCATTTAAAAGTTTAAAAGGCCAAACGTGTCAGTACAAAAGTTCCCAGTGCAGCTGCAGGTGAAATATAATGTGGACAAGACTGAATAAATATATTTTTGTCAGGTTAAATATTGATAGTTGGTCACTCAAACCCCTTTATCTTAACTTCTCTACTTAACCGTCGAACTCTTTTTTAATTCTTTGTATCTGCGTTTGTAGTTCTAATCGAATCCTCATCCAACTCGCAATGAGTTGTGGGCAATATCAGCCGTTAGAGTTGATCCACACTTCGACTTCGAAATAGGTAAACCATCCAGGTATCTTTGGAATACTCTTTTCATAAATACTCGATTTATATTCCTATGACCCAACTACATTGATCTGTGCTCGGCAAGTTGGCCTTCCGAACGACATATATCGATCTAATCTCGTTTTAAAAGGTAATCAATCGGTTGTATCGATAATAGGAAATAACACATTTTATTTAAGCACGTCAGACTTTATATGAATGTTTTTTCTTAGCACTTTTAATAATAAAGTCGCTAAACGTTATTCAGTCAGCCTGTATGTGAAGTCAGCCGCACGCACCAGCAGCAGCGAGCGCAAAGAAAACAAAACATAGCACTGACAGGATTTGTCATGACAGCGGACGACAGAGCAGAAGCCAACGAGCAAGAAATTATCAAGCCACCATTGCGGTCCAGTGCGTGGAAACATTTTGGCTTTAGTAAAGACGGAGATGTTCTTAATAAGTCGCTTGATCGCTGTTTGTAGTAGTAGCAGGTTCAGCACTGCTCATTCAACCTGAAGAAATGTTGGTTGCACTTTGTTTTTGATATTAATATTGTAATATTTTTATGTTGGAAAAACAAGCAGTAGCAGTAGTAGTATGTTGGTTGCACTTCATTCATTCGACTTTATTGTCCACCTTAGTGGAAATTTGTCTTCGACTTCTCCGAACAAAAATACATCAATGACACCACATTTAAACTTACATTAAAATACACACAGTTAAGAGTACAATACTACCGCCATCAACATACAACAACAGAAAAATGGAAAACAGCGCAGCTGATTATAATATGATAGATTTCGATCTACAATAAACACATTTTTAAAACAATTTCAGTTTAGATTAAGTTCCTGTATGGCATGGGGAACAAAAGATCTCTTATAGATGTTCCGGCTCGCCCTTGGGACCCTGAATCTACGGCCAGATGGAAGCAATTCAAACTCTGAGTTTAGTGGGTGTAGGGTGTCTGTTGATATCTGTCGGGCCTCCCTGAGTACCGCCTTATCAAATACATCCCCAAGCTGCCTCTGTGACTTGCCAATCACCTTCCCTGCCGTACTAACAATTTTAGAAAGCTTGTTTTTATATTTCACATTCAGGTTACCATACCAAGCTGTTATATTAAACTGCAAAATACTTTCTACAAGGCCCCTATATGCCATCTCAAGAATATGCTGACTGACCCTGAAACTCCTCAGTTTTCTAATTAAAAACAATCGCTGATTAGCTCTCTTAAAAATACTCTCTGAGTTAACAGTAAAACTTAAAGTACGATCAATAATTGTACCCAGGTACTTAAAATTTTCAACTACTTCCACAGGCTGGCTGTTAAGTACAACAGAGTTGATGTTACTGGCCCCTCTTGGTTTCGTTTGTATTATAAGTTCTTTTGTTTTAGTCACGTTAATTTCCAATTTAACAGTCTGACACCAATCCTGCAATAAAGTGACTTGGCTAAAATAAGCTTCCTCATGTGCTGCATTATTTTCTGTGAGAAGTCCTACCAAGGCCATGTCATCAGAATATTTAAGTAAACTAACATTGGTGCTGTGCACAGTCATATGTGGGCAATATCTTGCACTTACTGTACTTTTATTGAAAATGAGAGCAGAAATGGTTAACTTCCTGTTAATTCAACCTAAACTATTGGTTGCACTTTATTCAAATAAAATGTGAACACATTTGCCATTAATTGTTTACTTGTTTGTTTATATCCATGATTAATTGATACCTGATTCCCTTAAAAGAAACAACAGGAATCTAACTTCACCTGCACGTATTTATTCCAGTGACACTTATTAAACTATTTGACAAAAAAGTTACTGAATCGATTTCAAGTCACTGAATCGTTTTGGATCGAATCGTTCTAAATGAACCAATATCGTCCTTAAAGGGATCCCCTGGTGTTGAGACTTGCATGGCTTAATATAGCATAAATGATGTCTCTTACTGAAATATGTAGTAGAAAACCCATGAAAGATTTACGTTATTTAAAAAAATCGATTTTAAAATGGGAAGAAATCACAATTGGGAGACTCAAATCCGACTTAAATTAACAAATAAATAAAAGTTAAAAGATATATTTTTAAAAAAGCAGAAAATAATAAATTAAGGGAAAGATAATACAAATTTTTATTTGATTAAAATGAATCATATTTATTTTATCAAGTCTTTTATTCTGTTATTTATTTTCCTATTATCACATTTATTTACATTTAATCATTTAGCAGACTTCTTGATTATTTATCTATTTATGTTTTTATTAATTTACATATGTGTATATTTATTTATTTATTCATTTATTTACTTATTCATTCATTCTTTTATTTATTTTTAATTTGTGCAGGGTTGGTCCTCCATAGAGTTTAGCTCCACCCTAATCAAACTCACTTGCATGTAGCCGTCTAGTAACCCTAAACTCTCAGGACAGTGGCCCTCCAGGACTGGAATTGCTCACCCCTGATGTAAAGCCTTATTTTTATACCTTTAATTTGAAACATGAACAATACTGATACAACATTATTAATCTAAATAAGTGTCATGCATTAAAAAAAGCACAAAGAAAAACATACTTTACTTCCATTTTCACTCATCTAGCTATAAAATGATCCCTGAATTACAGTCACACATCATCACGGCACTCCTGTCAATCACCCAGGGCTCCGCCCACAAAGAGATGCATAAGGGCTGCATAATGTCCTGTGTTCAAAACACTACAGCCTCATCTTGATTAAGAATGGAAAAAAAGAAAGAAAGAAAAAAACATTAGTAAGGCAAGGCAAGTTTATTTATATAGCATATTTCATACACAGTGGCAATTCAAAGTGCTTTACATAGAAATGAATTAAAATAGGGATAACAAATGCATAAGAAAAATAATACAATGTGTAAAAATAAAAATAGAAACCGTTGTAAAGAGAATTCCAGATCGATTCCTATCTGCCTGATTCTAAATTCGGGGACTGGTGTTCTGTGATGGGTCTAACGTTAGTGATAATTTAAACTGGTGTTCTGTGATGGGTCTAACGTTAGTGATAATGTGAACTGGTGTTCTGTGAGGGGTCTAACGTTAGTGATAATGTGAACTGGTGTTCTGTGATGGGTCTAACGTTAGTGATAATGTGAACTGGTGTTCTGTGAGGGGTCTAACGTTAGTGATAATGTGAACTGGTGTTCTGTGTGGGGTCTAACGTTAGTGATAATGTGAACTGGTGTTCTGTGAGGGGTCTAATGTTAGTGATAATGTGAACTGGTGTTCTGTGATGGGTCTAACGTTAGTGATAATGTGAACTGGTGTTCTGTGATGGGTCTAACGTTAGTGATAATGTGAACTGGTGTTCTGTGATGGGTCTAACGTTAGTGATAATGTGAACTGGTGTTCTGTGAGGGTCTAACGTTAGTGATAATGTGAACTGGTGTTCTGTGAGGGTCTAACGTTAGTGGTAATGTGAACTGGTGTTCTGTGAGGGGTCTAACGTTAGTGATAATGTGAACTGGTGTTCTGTGATGGGTCTAACGTTAGTGATAATGTGAACTGGTGTTCTGTGAGGGTCTAACGTTAGTGATAATGTGAACTGGTGTTCTGTGAGGGTCTAACGTTAGTGATAATGTGAAATGGTGTTCTGTGAGGGTCTAACGTTAGTGATAATGTGAACTGGTGTTCTGTGTGGGGTCTAACGTTAGTGATAATGTGAACTGGTGTTCTGTGATGGGTCTAACGTTAGTGATAATGTGAACTGGTGTTCTGTGAGGGGTCTAACGTTAGTGATAATGTGAACTGGTGTTCTGTGAGGGGTCTAACGTTAGTGATAATGTGAACTGGTGTTCTGTGATGGGTCTAACGTTAGTGATAATGTGAACTGGTGTTCTGTGATGGGTCTAACGTTAGTGATAATGTGAACTGGTGTTCTGTGAGGGGTCTAACGTTAGTGATAATGTGAACTGGTGTTCTGTGATGGGTCTAACGTTAGTGATAATGTGAACTGGTGTTCTGTGAGGGGTCTAACGTTAGTGATAATGTGAACTGGTGTTCTGTGAGGGTCTAACGTTAGTGATAATGTGAACTGGTGTTCTGTGAGGGTCTAACGTTAGTGATAATGTGAACTGGTGTTCTGTGAGAGGTCTAATGTTAGTGATAATGTGAACTGGTGTTCTGTGAGGGGTCTAACGTTTGTGATAATGTGAACTGGTGTTCTGTGAGGGGTCTAATGTTAGTGATAATGTGAACTGGTGTTCTGTGGGGTCTAACGTTAGTGATAATGTGAACTGGTGTTCTGTGAGGGGTCTAACGTTAGTGATAATGTGAACTGGTGTTCTGTGATGGGTCTAACGTTAGTGATAATGTGAACTGGTGTTATGTGTGGGGTCTAACGTTAGTGATAATGTGAACTGGTGTTCTGTGTGGGGTCTAACGTTAGTGATAATGTGAACTGGTGTTCTGTGATGGGTCTAACGTTAGTGATAATGTGAACTGGTGTTCTGTGATGGGTCTAACGTTAGTGATAATGTGAACTGGTGTTCTGTGAGGGGTCTAACGTTAGTGATAATTTAAACTGGTGTTCTGTGATGGGTCTAACGTTAGTGATAATTTAAACTGGTGTTCTGTGAGGGGTCTAACGTTAGTGATAATGTGAACTGGTGTTCTGTGTGGGGTCTAACGTTAGTGATAATGTGAACTGGTGTTCTGTGAGGGGTCTAATGTTAGTGATAATGTGAACTGGTGTTCTGTGATGGGTCTAACGTTAGTGATAATGTGAACTGGTGTTCTGTGATGGGTCTAACGTTAGTGATAATGTGAACTGGTGTTCTGTGATGGGTCTAACGTTAGTGATAATGTGAACTGGTGTTCTGTGAGGGTCTAACGTTAGTGATAATGTGAACTGGTGTTCTGTGAGGGTCTAACGTTAGTGGTAATGTGAACTGGTGTTCTGTGAGGGGTCTAACGTTAGTGATAATGTGAACTGGTGTTCTGTGAGGGGTCTAACGTTAGTGATAATGTGAACTGGTGTTCTGTGAGGGTCTAACGTTAGTGATAATGTGAAATGGTGTTCTGTGAGGGTCTAACGTTAGTGATAATGTGAACTGGTGTTCTGTGTGGGGTCTAACGTTAGTGATAATGTGAACTGGTGTTCTGTGATGGGTCTAACGTTAGTGATAATGTGAACTGGTGTTCTGTGAGGGGTCTAACGTTAGTGATAATGTGAACTGGTGTTCTGTGAGGGGTCTAACGTTAGTGATAATGTGAACTGGTGTTCTGTGATGGGTCTAACGTTAGTGATAATGTGAACTGGTGTTCTGTGATGGGTCTAACGTTAGTGATAATGTGAACTGGTGTTCTGTGAGGGGTCTAACGTTAGTGATAATGTGAACTGGTGTTCTGTGATGGGTCTAACGTTAGTGATAATGTGAACTGGTGTTCTGTGAGGGGTCTAACGTTAGTGATAATGTGAACTGGTGTTCTGTGAGGGTCTAACGTTAGTGATAATGTGAACTGGTGTTCTGTGAGGGTCTAACGTTAGTGATAATGTGAACTGGTGTTCTGTGAGAGGTCTAATGTTAGTGATAATGTGAACTGGTGTTCTGTGAGGGGTCTAACGTTTGTGATAATGTGAACTGGTGTTCTGTGAGGGGTCTAATGTTAGTGATAATGTGAACTGGTGTTCTGTGGGGTCTAACGTTAGTGATAATGTGAACTGGTGTTCTGTGAGGGGTCTAACGTTAGTGATAATGTGAACTGGTGTTCTGTGATGGGTCTAACGTTAGTGATAATGTGAACTGGTGTTATGTGTGGGGTCTAACGTTAGTGATAATGTGAACTGGTGTTCTGTGTGGGGTCTAACGTTAGTGATAATGTGAACTGGTGTTCTGTGATGGGTCTAACGTTAGTGATAATGTGAACTGGTGTTCTGTGATGGGTCTAACGTTAGTGATAATGTGAACTGGTGTTCTGTGAGGGGTCTAACGTTAGTGATAATGTGAACTGGTGTTCTGTGATGGGTCTAACGTTAGTGATAATGTGAACTGGTGTTCTGTGGCGTCTAACGTTAGTGATAATGTGAACTGGTGTTCTGTGAGGGGTCTAACGTTAGTGATAATGTGAACTGGTGTTCTGTGAGGGTCTAACGTTAGTGATAATGTGAACTGGTGTTCTGTGATGGGTCTAATGTTAGTGATAATGTGAACTGGTGTTCTGTGAGGGTCTAACGTTAGTGATAATGTGAACTGGTGTTCTGTGAGGGGTCTAACGTTAGTGATAATGTGAACTGGTGTTCTGTGTGGGGTCTAACGTTAGTGATAATGTGAACTGGTGTTCTGTGATGGGTCTAACGTTAGTGATAATGTGAACTGGTGTTCTGTGATGGGTCTAATGTTAGTGATAATGTGAACTGGTGTTCTGTGAGGGGTCTAACGTTAGTGATAATGTGAACTGGTGTTCTGTGTGGGGTCTAACGTTAGTGATAATGTGAACTGGTGTTCTGTGAGGGGTCTAACGTTAGTGATAATGTGAACTGGTGTTCTGTGAGGGGTCTAACGTTAGTGATAATGTGAACTGGTGTTCTGTGAGGGGTCTAACGTTAGTGATAATGTGAACTGGTGTTCTGTGATGGGTCTAACGTTAGTGATAATGTGAACTGGTGTTCTGTGAGGGGTCTAATGTTAGTGATAATGTGAACTGGTGTTCTGTGAGGGTCTAACGTTAGTGATAATGTGAACTGGTGTTCTGTGAGGGGTCTAACGTTAGTGATAATGTGAACTGGTGTTCTGTGAGGGTCTAACGTTAGTGATAATGTGAACTGGTGTTCTGTGATGGGTCTAACGTTAGTGATAATGTGAACTGGTGTTCTGTGAGGGGTCTAACGTTAGTGATAATGTGAACTGGTGTTCTGTGAGGGGTCTAACGTTAGTGATAATGTGAACTGGTGTTCTGTGAGGGGTCTAACGTTAGTGATAATGTGAACTGGTGTTCTGTGAGGGGTCTAACGTTAGTGATAATGTGAACTGGTGTTCTGTGAGGGTCTAACGTTAGTGATAATGTGAACTGGTGTTCTGTGAGGGGTCTAACGTTAGTGATAATGTGAACTGGTGTTCTGTGTGGGGTCTAACGTTAGTGATAATGTGAACTGGTGTTCTGTGAGGGTCTAACGTTAGTGATAATGTGAACTGGTGTTCTGTGATGGGTCTAATGTTAGTGATAATGTGAACTGGTGTTCTGTGTGGGGTCTAACGTTAGTGATAATGTGAACTGGTGTTCTGTGAGGGTCTAACGTTAGTGATAATGTGAACTGGTGTTCTGTGAGGGGTCTAACGTTAGTGATAATGTGAACTGGTGTTCTGTGAGGGGTCTAACGTTAGTGATAATGTGAACTGGTGTTCTGTGATGGGTCTAACATTAGTGATAATGTGAACTGGTGTTCTGTGAGGGGTCTAATGTTAGTGATAATGTGAACTGGTGTTCTGTGAGGGGTCTAATGTTAGTGATAATGTGAACTGGTGTTCTGTGAGGGGTCTAATGTTAGTGATAATGTGAACTGGTGTTCTGTGAGGGGTCTAATGTTAGTGATAATGTGAACTGGTGTTCTGTGATGGGTCTAACGTTAGTGATAATGTGAACTGGTGTTCTGTGAGGGGTCTAACGTTAGTGATAATGTGAACTGGTGTTCTGTGAGGGGTCTAACGTTAGTGATAATGTGAACTGGTGTTCTGTGATGGGTCTAACGTTAGTGATAATGTGAACTGGTGTTCTGTGAGGGGTCTAACGTTAGTGATAATGTGAACTGGTGTTCTGTGATGGGTCTAACGTTAGTGATAATGTGAACTGGTTTACCCTCCAGTGAAGCATCAGGTGCTTGTGTCAGAGAAGACAGCTGTCTATACCCTCACCAGTCAGCATTTACATTAAAGTACACACCTCAAAGTGTTCATCACCTCTTAGAGATGATGTTGTAAACGCATGAATAAATCATTTACAAATCTGTATCACCCGTTACAAATGATTTGCACGCGTATACAAGGCATTTACAACGCTTTCTGCGTCCCCTAATCTAAAGTGTAGACTATTCATCACTTGTAAATGTTTTACACGTCATTTGTAGATATTTCTCACCCGTTGCAAATGCGTCCATTGATTGCTACAACAAATGTAACGTTAAATGTGAAAATTAAATTCTGCTATTCCTCACCTGTTGCAAAAGAAATGTGTAAATAGGTAATTGATCTAATTACTGAAAGCATTTAACTTCTATTCGTCACATAACCAATCTCTTCCCTAAACCTACCCTAAACGGTCACCATGTGACCGTTTGCGTCCTGCTAAAGAGTCAGGAGTATTATTTGAATTATTAAATAAGAAATATGCATTTATAAAGGGATCATCATTTCAATGATTAAACATTAAGATCAACTCTGTTCTTCACAAAGATATCATATATTAAAGATTAAAGATATTTTTTAAAGATAGGCCTAACTTATGACAGATTTGTAAATTGTTAGCATATTAATCATTTATGAATGTATAATCATAATTTGTAAATTATTAGTTTATCATTATCTAATAACTTGTAAATAATGTATAACTGAATCTACAAAACATACAAAAAAGTAACATAAGAAATGCATTGTGATGTTTTGTAAATCATTAGTTCATCATTAACTAATAAACTGTAAATTACTTAAAACTGAATCTACTAAATATAAGTAAAATAATTAACAAATCACTCATTAATCATTAATGAACGCGTGTCATGTTTCATAAATCATTAGTTAATTATTTACTAATCACTTGTAAATAACTTGTAACAGAATTTACAAAACATTCATAAAATGTTAGCATATCACTTGATAATCATTTATTAATGTTTTGTAAATGATTAGTTCATCATGAACTAACCACTTATAAATGACTTACAACTGAACGTTATTATAAAGTGTTACCTATATTTCTTATACATCTGTTGATTATTACTTTTGGTTAGGGCTGTCTGACTGGAAGAGATTGGAAAAGGAGAGCAGTGTGCTTCGCTTCTTTCTGCTTGTGGTAGCAGAGAGTGTAAAGAAGCGGACTCAAGAAAGGTGAGGCCCTACTGGGCAAAGGTCACGACCCCTACAGGGCAAAGGTCGTGACCCCTACAGGTCAAAGGACACGACCCCTACAATAGCCCGTCTTGGACCGACTTGTAAGGTCCAGGAGACATTGCGAACCTGCTCCATCTTTTCCATCTCAGATACACTGTAAAAAATGATCGTGATTTTAACGGTCAAAGGTTGTAAAAATGCTACAGTTAAAAACTGTTATTTGGTTAACACAAAGTTTCCTTACTATATACGGTGAATAACTGCAATAGATCTAACCTTATGCCCGTGAAATTTACAGAAAAACAATGTAAAATCCCAAAAGAAAATTATAGAAAACCCAAAAGCATATATATTTTTTGTTTGAATCACAGTGACATTTTGTAAACTATTAAACAGAATATTTTGTTATATTTACAACATGTGATTATAATAACATTTTATTTGATAAAACTACAAATATTGGTATTAAAAACCTGTACGTTTTTTGAGAAAATACTGTAAAAACTAGTTTGTTAATTTGACATGCAAATATTGTTGACAATTAAAAAAATTTGTTAATCTTAAAAATGTAAGTCACTTTACACGTTTATGCATTAAAAAAATTTCTAAACATGTATTTGTATTGCATATAAATGTTCCATGCATTTGGATTATGTAATTTTAACAAACAAATTAATCAACTTACTAAGAATCACTATCTAAGAATCAGTAATAAAAATCTTATTTGTAAATAATTTATAAATGAAACGTTAAATGAACACTTCCTAGGGTTCATGTGTGTGCTCACTAATGAGTTAAAGTACTATTGAACCAGTGTTGACATTAATGAGATAATTAAGAGATGATTGAGCATTAATGATGAACACCTGATGATAATGAGCAGAATCACTGAAGGAAAGAGAAACACGAGAACTACAGCTGACTTCAGCCACAGCTTTAGATGAAATCAACTGAAGATAAAAGAAGACATTAAATCTCTGAAGATCTCAGCAGAGGATTAAACAACTCCACAAACAGCATTACCAGCTTCACACATTACTAACCAGACTGAATTTATTTCTGTGGATGTTGATGTTTTATTGAAAATAATAGTTTTATTTGAAGTCACCATGATGGTGAGCAGTGTTTGCTTTAGTTGGGCTCTTGACCCTTGACTCTCCAACATTAGTTTTCTGGCTGCTTTAACTGTGTTTATAAAGCACTTTAGTTACAGCATGGAAAGCCAAGAAAACACATGGTCAGATGATTTGTCTCTTTGTTCATGATTATATAATCATCATCTAGTGATCACTGGTCTTGTTCAGAGTCTAAGACTCTGTTTATGTGTTATTAATTTTGTTTAATCATAATAGTGGCCAGTTGATTCTATAGCATGAGCGCTGTCGTGGCAATCTAATATGCAGAATTTAAAATAAAATAGTGCACAAAAGGTTTTAATCTACGGCAATTATTAGACACAAACAGATATCAAGAATCAGTGTATGAATCTCAACAATGGTGACAATCAATGAAAAGCTGAATGCTGCAGTGCATGCTGGGTACCACCAATCAAAACTCTCCAATGAGTCCCAGCATGCATTGCGGCATGAATAAATTATGCTTCTGAATTGTGTTTTTTTTTTTTTTGTCACCATTGTAGAGATGCAAACACTGATTCTTGATGTCTGTGTTTGTCTAAATAATGCCATAGATTAAACCTTTTTTTGGTCCTGCAAGTTGTTTGATTGCCACAACAATGCATGAGTTTATAATGTAAACCACATGGCTTTTATTACACATACTACACAATTAACACATTACCTCCATAACCAGAGCATTAGAATCTGAATGAGTTTAGTGATTCAGCCACTACATGATGATTATATAATCATCATTAAAGAGCCAAATCACCTGGCCATGGTTTTTTGACTTTCCATGCCATAACAAAAGTGCTTTACAAACACAGTTAAAGCAGCCAGAAAACTAATGTTGGAGAGTCAAGGGTCAAGAGCCCAACTAAAGCAAACACTACTCACCATCATGGTGACTTCATATAAAACTATTATTTTAATTAAAACATAAATTACAACAATAAAATCAGTCTGGTTAGTAATGCATGAAGCTGGTAATGTTGTTTGTGGAGTTATTTAATCCTCTGATGGGATCTTCAGAGATTTAATGTCTTCTTTTATCTTCAGTTGATTTCATCTAAAGCTGTGGCTGAAGTCAGCTGTAGTTCTCGTGTTTCTCTTTCCTTCAGTGATTCTGCTCATTATCATCAGGTGTTCATCATTAATGTTCAATCATCAATTAATTATCTCATTAACTTCAACACTGCTTCAATGGTACTTTAACTCAGTAGTGAGCATACACATAAACACTAGGAAGTGTTAATTTAACATGGTTGTTTTTCTGTGTACTTTTACATAATTCCTAACTGTTTCATTTACGTATAACTGGCATATATTAATCATATTTAGTTTATTAATTTGTCTATGTAAAAATAATCCAAATGCATTGAAAATGTATATGCAGTTTACATACATAAATCTTATGCTTTACATTTTAATGTAATACTTACTGGTTTTCTATTTATTTTTAATATAAATGAAAAAAAAACCGTGCCTCCTCTAACCACAGACTTAATTTTGAATTTCATAGTGCGCATAGATTCATAATTCTCTGGTAACCACAGCTGCCAGCATTTTCCTGTAAAAATAACAGTTTTTTGTAGTTTTTTTTACAGTGTACACTGTAAAAAAGATCCCCATAAAATTTACGGTAAAAAACCGGCAGCTGTGGTTGCCAGAACTTTACCGTAAAAAATACGGCAGTTACGTTTAAGGTTTTACGCGACAGCAGCATATAATTTAAAGGTTTATAATGTAATAATTACGGTTAAAAAACATTTATTTTACAGTTCAAAACAGTATAATTTAAAGGTTTATACATTTTAAAGTAAAATACCGTTAAATTTACAATTTTTCGAAGTGAAAAAGAACAGGTCATTGTGTAATTAACAGTGAAAAAACGTAAATTGACATTCCCAGAATTCCCCACGTGACACTTCGCATTTGATGCATTTTCATTAAATTAACTGTTTCTTCTTAGTTTTTTCTAATCACTTATGTACATTAAGGTTTTATGTTACATCTAATGTTGTTAAATTAATGTTTATTGCATTTTTAAAACATCATGTGTGTTACCATGATGGTGTTTGGTGTTTAGTGTTTGTGTGTGCACCTTCTATATGTTAATATTGTCCCTCCAAAAGCTGCGTGTGATGAGCTTTGATTCATCATGTGATTCTCATCACCACTATAATTGGTGATTGTCAAATTATATAAAAGGAAAATAACAGATATTAGCATTTCAATTGTTTCAATTGAAAGTTGGTCATTTAATATTTCGGTTCAATATTTTTTTTTTACCATTATTGTTTTATAGTGCACTGTGTACACATAATTATTTCTATATAAACTTTCAAATTATAGGGTTTTTAACTGTAAAATAAACCAGTTTTAACCGTAATTACCGCATTATAAACCTTTAAATTATATGCTGTTGTCCCGTAAAACCTAAAACGTTACTGCCGTATTTTTTACGGAAAAGTTCTGGCAACCAGAGCTGCCGGTTTTTTACCGTAAATTTGATGGGTATTTTTTTACAGTGTGGCCAAAAGAAAGATAGTTTTCAAGGTGAGGAACTTCTCTGAAACCTCCTCTAAGGGTTCAAACGGAGGCTCAGACAAGCCCCGCAAAACAATGGCCAAGTCCCATGCCGGGACCCTAGCGTGCATAACCGGCCTCAACCTTAAGGTACCACGGAGGAAACGTGTAATAAGAGGGTGTCTTCCCAAAGACACTCCACCCAAAGGGACGTGGAAGGCACCCAAGGCCGCCACAAACACCTTTATTGTGGAGGGGGACAACCCTGCCGAGAACCTTGCCTGCAGAAACTCTAGCACTGTACCAACCGGGCAGTTAACTGGGTCCCACTGGCGTTCTCTGCACCATGCTGAGAAAAGTTTCCATTTCAAAGCGTACAGCTTCCTCGTGGACGGAGCTCTGGAGTGAAGGATGGTCTCAACGACCTCGGCCGAGAGACCCTCCTCTATGAGCCTGGCCCCCTCAGAGGCCAGGCCCACAGTTTCCACAACTCTGGGCGTGGGTGCAGGAATCTCCCGCCCGCCTGAGAGAGTAGATCCCTCCTGGTCGGAATCTCCATCGGAGAGCCTTCCAGGAGAGATATCAGGTCCGAAAACCAAATTCTGGTCGGCCAGTACGGAGCCACTAGAAGTACTTGGGCCCCGTCCCGACGTACCCTCTCCAGAACTCCTGGAAGCAAGACAATCAGGGGGAAGGCATAAAGGGGCAGCCTCGGCCACTCCTGTACCATGGCATCCAACCCCAGCGGGGCTGGATGGGACAGAGAGAACCACTGAGGACAGTGAGAATTCTCAGCCGAAGCAAATACACTGTAAAAAAAATCCCCGTAAAATTTACGGTAAAAAACCGGCAGCTGTGGTTGCCAGAATTATACCGTAAAAAATACGGCAGTTACGTTTTAGTTTTTACGGGGCAACAACATATAATTTAAAGGTTTATAATGTAATAATCACGGTTGAAAACCGTTTATTTTACCATTCAAAACTGTACATTGTAAAAAAATACCCATCAAATTTATGGTCAAAAAACGGCAGCTGTGGTTGCCGGAACTTTACCATAAAAAATACAGCAGTAACGTTTTAGATTTTATGGGACAGCAGCATATAATTTAAAGGTTTATAATGTGGTAATTACGGCTAAAAACTGTTTATTTTACAGTTCAAAACCATATAATTTGAAAGTTTATATTGTAATACTTATATGTACACAGTGCACTATAAACAATTACGGTAAAAAAATATTTAACTGAAATAATATTAATTTACCAACTTATTGAAATGCTAATATCTGTTATGTACCTTTGATATAGATTGACAGCCACCAATTACAGTGGTGATGAGAATCACATGATGAATCAAAGCTCATCACACACAGCTATTGGAGAGACAATATTAACACATAGAAGGAGCACACACAAACACTAAACACCAAACACCATCATGGTAACAGACATGGCTTTTTAAAAATCCAATAAACATTAATTTAACAACATTAGATGTAAAATAAAACCTTAATGTACATAAGTGATTAGAAAAAACTAAGAAGAAACATAGTTAATTCAATGAAAATGCATCAAATGCGAAGTGTCACGTGGGGAATTCTGGGAATGTCAATTTACGGTTTTTCACTGTTAATTACACAATGACCTGTTCTTTTTCACTTCGAAAAACTGTAAATTTAACGGTGTTTTACTGTTAAATAAAATAAAATGTATAACATTTGTAAATTATACAGTTTTAACCTGTAAAATAAATGGTTTTTAACCGTAATAATTACAGTATAAACCTTTAAATTATATGGTCCTGTCCCGTAAAACCTAAAACGTAACTGCCGTATTTTTTACGGTAAAGTTCTGGCAACCACAGCTGCCGGTTTTTTACCGTAAATTTTATGGGGAAAAACTGTTGTTTTTACGGGAAAACGCTGGCAGCTGCCGTTACCAGAGAATTATGAAACTATGCACACTATGAAATTCAAAAATAGGCGTGGTTAGAGGAGGCACTTTTTTTTTATTTTTACATAAATATAAATATAAAACCAGTAAGTATTACATCAAAATGTAAAGACTAAAAGAAAAAAGGAAACAAAAAGCATAAGATTTATGTATTTATATTGCATATAAATTTTCAATGGATTTGGATTTTTTTTACATAAACAAAATAATAAACTTAATGTGATTCATATTTCTAAGTATACACAGATTAAACGGGTAAGATTTGTGTAATTGTATTAATAAACTGAATGTGATTGATATATGCCAGTTATACGTAAATTAAACAGTTAAGAATTATGGAAAAGCACACCGAAAAATGCTCATGTTAAATTACCACTTCCCGGTGTTCATGTGTGTGCTCACTACTGAGTTAAAGTACCATTGAAGCAGTGTTGATGTTAATGAGATAATTAAGTGATGATTGAGCATTAGTGGTGAACACCTGATGATAACCATGATGGTGAACAGTGTTTTCTTTAGTTGGGCTCTTGACCCTTATCTCTTTCACATTAGTTTTCTGGCTGCTTTAACTGTGTTTGTAAAGCACTTTTGTTATAGCATGGAAAGCCAAGAAAGAAACATGGCCTGGTGATTTGGCTCTTTAGTGATGATTAAATAATCGTCATGTAGTGGTTGAATCCCTGAGCTCATTCAGATTCTAATGCTCTGGTTATAAAGGTGATTAGCCGTATGTGTAAAAATATCCATGTGGTTTGCAGTATGATAGCCAGTATGATTGTTGTAATCAAACAATATGCAGGTTTATAAAAAAAGTTTTAAACTACAGCATAATTTAGACACACACAGACATCAAGAATCAGTGTATGTGTCTCTACAATGGTGACAAGCAAAAAAAAAATCAGATAAACATCTACTCTTAACATGAAACAAGCTACTATAAAACGTCACAAGAAAAACAGCAAAAGTAAAAAAAAACAAGTTGTAAGAATCAAAGAAAATTTGTCAATTCAGATGGATAATTTATTCATGCCGCAATGCATGCTGGGACCCATGGGAGAGTTTTGATTGGTGGTACCCAGCATGCACTGCAGCATGAAGCTTTTCATTGATTGTCACCATTGTTGAGATTTATACACTGATTCTTGATATATGTTTGTGTCTAATAATTGCCATAGATTAAAACCTTTTGCACACTTTTCTATTTTATTTTTTTAGCTCTGCATATTATTAGATTGCCACAACATTGCTGAAACTCATGCTGTAGAACGAAATGCTAGTTGGCCACTATTATGAATAAAACAAAATTAACACACACAACAAGGACCTTAGACTCTGAATAAGATCAGTGATCACTAGATGATGATTATAGCATCATGAACAAAGAGCCAAATCACCTGGCCATGTTTTAGCTTTGCTTTCCATGCCATAACAATAGTGCAATAAACACAGTTAAAGCAGCCAGAAAACTAATGTTGGCGAGTCGAGGGGCAAGAGCCCAACTAAAGCAAACACTACTCACCATCATGGTGACTTCAAATAAACCTATTATTTTCATTAAAACATAAATTACACAAATAAAGTCAGTCTGCTTAGTAATGTGTGAAGCTGGTATTGCTGTTTGTGGAGTTGTTTAATCCTCTGATGAGATCTTCAGAGATTTAATGTCTTCTTTTATCTTCAGTTGATTTCATCTAAAGCTGTGGCTGAAGTCAGTTGTAGTTCTCGTGTTTCTCTTTCCTTCAGTGATTCTGATTGTTATCATCAGGTGTTCATCATTAATGTTCAATCGGCTCTTAATTATCTCATTAACGTCAACACTGGTTCAATAGTACTTTAACTCAGTAGTGAGCTTCTCATCTGAGAATCTTACCTGTTTCATTTATGTTTGATTTACAAATAAGATTTTCATTAAGTTTATTAATTTGTTTGTCAAAATTACATAATCAAAATGCATGGAACATTTATATGCAATTCAAATACATGTTTAGACATTTTTTAAGTGCATAAACTTGTAAAATTACTTACATTTCTAAGAACAACTGACTAAAACATAAGTTTTTACAATATTTAGATATCAAATTAACAAAATAGATTTTAAAGTATTACAGTATTTCTCTGTTGTTGATACCAATATTTGTAGGTTTAACAAACAAATTTGTTTATAATCACATGTTGTTGTAAATATAACACAATATTCTGTTTAACAGTTTACAAAAGTTCATTGTGATTTAAACAAAAAATATATGTTTTTGGGGTTCTAATAATATTCTGTTGGGATTTTACATTGTTTTTTTGTAAATGTTACAGGCATAAGGTTAGATCTATTACAGTTATTCACCGTATATAGTACGGAACCTCTCCTACGGAAACTTTCTGTTTACCAAATAACAGTTTTTAACCGTAGAATATTACAACCTTACACCGTTAAAATCACGGTCATTTTTTAGAGTGTAGGTGTATCTCTGCTTTCCCATATACCTTCCATAGGAGCTCCACCACCTCGGGGTGGAGTCTCCACTCCCCGGGCCTCGGCCCCTGCCTCGACAGGCTGTCTGCTTCCTGATTTAGGACCCCTGGGATATATACTGCTCTGATGGACAGCAATTTCCCCTGGGCCCACAGGAGGATCCGGCGTGCCAATTTGTCAAATGGACGGGACCTCAGACCCCCCTGGTGATTTATATAGGCGACCACCGATGTGTTGTCTGTCCTGACTAACACATGATGGCCCCTGAGGTCGGGCAGAAACTGTTTCAATGCAAGAAACACTGCGAGCATCTCTAGCCGATTTATGTGCCAGTGCCGCTGATGTTCCTGCCATAGACCCTGGGATGAGCGGCCACTCATGGTCGCACCCCAGCCTGTGAGAGAGGCATCTGTCGTTAGCGTTACGCGACGAACATGAGCCCCCAACACGGGACCCTGAGATAGAAACCCCGGGTTTTTCCACATGACCAGAGCACGTAGGCATCGCCGTGTGACTTTGATCGTGCGGAGCGGATTTCCCCTCGGGGAGAATCCTTTTGTTTTGAGCCACCACTGTAGCGGCCTCAGGTTCAATAGGCCAAAAGGTATTACGTTGGACGCTGCTGCCATGAGAACTAACAGTTTCTGGAACTGTTTCACAGTGACGGCCCGGTCTAGCTTCTGTTCTTTGACTGCTGCCAGGATCGATGTTATGCGTGTCGGCGATAATTGTGCCCGCATAATTACCGAATCCCAGTTCACACCTAGAAAAGTGGTTCTCTGAGCCGGAGAAAGCTCACTCTTCTTGGCGTTCAGCCTCAACCCCAATTTTGACATGTGTGCGAGAACAGCATCTCGATGCTGAACCGCCATCTGTTCTGTAGGCGCTAGAATCAGCCAATCGTCGATATAATTCAGTATGCGGACGCCCTGCAGACGCAACGGCGCCAGAGCTGCATCCACACACTTGGTGAATGTGCGGGGTCACAGTGCTAGACCGAAGGGAAGCACCCGATATTGGTATGCCTCTCCCCCGAAGGCAAACCTCAGGAACTTCCTGTGATGTTGAAGGATGGAGACATGAAAATACGCGTCTTTGAGATCTATGGTGACAAACCAATCCCCCGATCTGATCTGCGATACAAACTGTCTGAGTGTGAGCATCTTGAACCTGAGCTTGGCCACTGAGCGATTTAGTAGACGCAGATCTAATATCGGGCGTAAGCCCCCATCCTTCTTTGGCACGATGAAGTAACGGCTGTAAAACCCAGACTCCCTGCCGGGAGGAGGAACCCTCTCTATAGCCCCCTTTCGCAGTAGTGTCTCTACTTCCTGTGCCATCCCCAGAGCCTGCTCCGGGCCCACCTCTGTAGGTAGGACACCGCTGAAAGGAGGTGGCCGCCTTTTGAATTGAATGGCGTACCCCCTTTCGATTATCTGCAGGACCCAACGAAATATATTTGATAGATGTTTCTATTCGTCTAGAAAATCTACTAAGGGAACCAGCCTCTCGAGGCTGGCCTCTGGTGTACTTTGAACAGCAAGCACAGCGCCCTGAAGCGGTGAAATGGCAGGGAACAACTGACTTGACTGCTCGGGAGCCCCCCGAGGAGGGGCGTGGACCACCCTCGGGTGGCCCGTGGAGACCGACTGCGCCCCGGCATTGCGGCGGGGTTGGCAGCGCGGCCCCCAGAGGGTGCCGCAGGGAAACGGGTACCTACGGGGGGAACCACCCTCAGCGTCATGACGCTTCTGGCGTCAGGAACGCTTAGACGAGGCCTTCTTGGCGATCAGGACTGTCCTCAGATCAGCCCGGCCCCTAGAAGGCCTCACCTGAGAGCGACGCTCTGTTTTTGTTGAGCCCTGTGCGAGGAGCTTGTACTCGGTTTGGGCTGCTTGGTGTCAGCAGCAGCCCCAGGGACCTGGACCCGGAGAGGAAGAAACTGCTTCAGCGCCGCAGCTTGCTTTTTCGACTCCTGGAACCTCTCGGTGACAGTGTGAACTGCATCACCGAAGAGGCCACCAGGAGAAAGCGGCGCGTCAAGCATAAAGCTTTTCTCCCTCTCCTTGATGTCTGTGGGGTTGAGCCAAAAATGCCTCTCCGTGGCCACCAGGGCTGTCATAGAGCGGCCAACACATCTGGCCGTCTCCTTGGTGGCCCGGAGAGCTAAATCAGCAGATGTTCTAAGCTCGGTTACAATATCTCCCCCCACAACATCACTACTATCCAGATCCCTCAGCAGGTCAGCCTGATACGCCTGCACGATAGCCATCGTGTGCAGGCATGCGGCAGCCTGACCTGCTGCCGAGTACGCTTTGCCCACCAATGCCGACATTGTCTTTAAGGGTCTGGTGGGCAAAGTCGGGGCCTTCAGGGACAATGCCGAGGAAGGCGAGAGATGGCTCGCAAGCGTCTCTTCAACCTTTGGCATCGCCCCATAACCGTACTGTTTCAGCCCAGCGATGTTGCTGTAGACTGAAGTCTGCGGGCTGAACACACGATAAGATGCCGGTCTCCTCCATGATCTTGCCACCTCAGTGTGCAAGTCATGTAAGAACGGCAGGCTCCGCCGTTGAGGCTCTGAAGCGTGAGAAGGCAGGAATCTTTCGTCTAGTTTGCTACAATGCTTTCTTCCTGCCTCAGATCTCTCAGTGGGCCAGTCGATGTTCAGTCTGGCCACTGCTCGCGTCAAAACCTCAACGAGCTCCTCGCTTGCAGGGGACTGAAGTGGCGAATCTTCAGTCTCGATGCTTTCAACGTCCACCTCCTCGGAGCTGGATAGTTGAAGCACCGGCGACTCTCTCGGGGGGGAAGAAACCACCGTGCGTGCTTCCATCCCCAGGGAAGAGCCGCTGGACGGTGCAGGTGAGGGCAGAGATAAGGCAGCGCCCGTCTCTAACCCCTCTGCAACGTCCAATTGTGATCCCCACGACTGCAGCCTCCGCTCTGCCTCGGCAGCAGCGGGACCAGAGCCACGGGGAACACGAGCCCTGGCACCCTCCTTAAAGAGTGCCCGGCGGGAGCGCAGCGTTCTTAATGGTAGCTTTTCACAATGCTCGCAAGCAGCCCCCTCGAGGGCTGCCTGGGCATGCTGCGCTCCCGAGCAGGCAACACACAGAGAGTGTGTATCCCCACCCGTGATGTAGCATGGGCAGGGATGAACACACCTCTTGAAATTGCTGCTATCACTCACCATTTCTCTATCTATTTTATTTTCTCTTTTTTTGTTAATAGCAATATTTAACAAAAGGGTGGAAAAACTCTTGTATATAGACAGACAAAAACACCAAATAGACAGACAGGTTCACACAGATCGCTTGCTGAAGGCACAGAAGCTAGTTGCTGTTTGTTTTCACGGACGCTTTATAGCTTCCGGTCGATGACGTCATCCCGCCGACGATCGATCGATTTTCCGATGGAATGGTTCTACACGCGCTTCACGACGCATTAACGCAGAGGCGTTCTCACAGCGTTTCGACGCAACTCGAGTTCCCTGAAAGGGAACTTCATATTTTTACAGCGACTCATGACAGGAAATATAAGCTCATCTTCTCAGAATCTATTGAGTGATAAATGATCTCATTACTTCATGAGCTTTGATGGAGGATGTTGCAGAAATAAACACAGAAACAGAAGTGAGAAAACAGACGTCAGTCACGAACAACAGCTCTATCAAATAATCAAACACACAACTATAAAGAAAATAATCAATGTTGATTTAAAGACTCTATAATGTTGTTGGCTTTTAGTTAATATATCAGCTCTGTGATCTTCTATATGCTAGCAAACAGTCTTTTGACACATAAACCTCAACAATATCTCCACATTTTCTGAAAAAAATATGATGGAAATACACTGATGTTTGTCCAATCAAATGCTCTGGTGAGTGAGAAAGTCCCTCCCCTAAACCACCGGACACTGACTAGCAAGTAGTGATGGGAAGTTTGGTTGTTTTCCACGAACCAATTCTTTCGGACAGTTTGTTTCAAAGAATGTGTTAAAAAAAAAAAAAAAGGATCACCGGTTCTCCTACATCCTCACGTAATGACGTCATTTCTATCATCCCGGCAGATGAAATAAATTCAAAAACTTTTCATGTTAGAAAAAAACACTTCTCAGTTCGGATTGGAGTACTGTTAACTCGAGAACCGCTGTGTGTTCAGTAATAAACACGCGTACTCAGTACATCAGCTGTTCGTGAGTTCTCTTCAGTCCTCTCTGCAAAAAATGTCTCAGTTCAGTGAACTGTTGGAGTTACAACATATACTTCAAGATACAGAGGGGCAAAAAAGTATTTAGTCAGCCACCAATTGTGCAAGTTCTTCCACTTAAAAAGATGAGAGAGGCCTGTCATTTACATCATAGGTACACTTCAACTATGAAAGACAGAATGAGAAAAAAACATCCAGAAAATCACATTGTCTGATTTTTAAAGAATTTATTTGGAAATTATGGTGGAACATAAGTATTTGGTCAGCTACAAAAAAGCAAGATTTCTGGCTCTCACAGACCTGTAACTTCTTCTTTAAGAGGCTCCTCTGTCCTGATACTGATTTGCCAACGCTGTCACTCTATTAAATTAAAATAAGCTGATAACATCACTGTTTTCTCCAGAACGACTGTAAAGCCAAATCAGATTTTGTTGCAATATTGTCCTGTCTAACACTGTGAAGCTGCTTTGAAACAATCGTCATTGTAAAAGCGCTGTATAAATAAAGTTGCTTGATGATTGATTGACATGTGGAATACTGATCGGGCCCACATCTGGCTCATGTGGAATACTGATCTGGCCCACATCTGGTACATGTGGAATGCTGATCTGGCCCACATCTGGCACATGTGGAATACTGATCGGGCCCACATCTGGCTCATGTGGAATACTGATCGGGCCCACATCTGGCTCATGTGGAATACTGATCTGGCCCACATCTGGTACATGTGGAATGCTGATCTGGCCCACATCTGGCACATGTGGAATACTGATCTGGCCCACATCTGGCACATGTGGAATACTGATCTGGCCCACATCTGGCACATGTGGAATACTGATCTGGCCCACATCTGGCACATGTGGAATACTGATCTGGCCCACATCTGGCACATGTGGAATGCTGATCTGGCCCACATCTGGTACATGTGGAATGCTGATCTGGCCCACATCTGGCACATGTGGAATACTGATCTGGCCCACATCTGGTACATGTGGAATGCTGATCTGGCCCACATCTGGCACATGTAGAATACTGATCTGGCCCACATCTGGCTCATGTGGAATACTGATCTGGCCCACATCTGGTACATGTGGAATACTGATCGGGCCCACATCTGGCACATGTGGAATACTGATCTGGCCCACATCTGGCTCATGTGGAATACTGATCGGGCCCACATCTGGATCATGTGGAATACTGATCTGGCCCACATCTGGTACATGTGGAATACTGATCGGGCCCACATCTGGCACATGTGGAATATTGATCTGGCCCACATCTGGCTCATGTGGAATACTGATCTGGCCCACATCTGGTACATGTGGAATACTGATCGGGCCCACATCTGGCACATGTGGAATATTGATCTGGGCCACATCTGGCACAAGAACTTTAACTGAAGCCACAACTTTAGATTAAATCAGCTGAAGATAAAAGAAGACATTAATTATCTGAAGATCTCAGCAGAGGATTAAAAAAACTCCACAAACAGCATTACCAGCTTCACACATTACTAACCAGACTGACTTTATTTATGTCACATGTCTACAGAAGCTCTTATTGACAATTAAAGCTGTCATGAACTGGCTTTTTTCTTTTTTTATACTGTTGTCTGAGGTCAACTAATGACGTTCATGTGGTTTTAACATTCAAAAACATCATAACTAATAAGTAATATGCTATTTTTATACACTGGTTTTGAGTCTTCTGAACGCTGGGTTTTGATGGGCATGTCACTGGAGACTTGCACTGTAAAAAAATACCCATCAAATTTACGGTAAAAAACCGGCAGCTCTGGTTGCCAGAACTTTTCCGTAAAAAATACGGCAGTAACGTTTTAGGTTTTACGGGACAACAGCATATAATTTAAAGGTTTATAATGCGGTAATTACGGTTAAAACTGGTTTATTTTACAGTTAAAAACCCTATAATTTGAAAGTTTATATAGAAATAATTATGTGTACACAGTGCACTATAAAACAATAATGGTAAAAAAAAAATATTGAACCGAAATATTAAATGACCAACTTTCAATTGAAACAATTGAAATGCTAATATCTGTTATTTTCCTTTTATATAATTTGACAATCACCAATTATAGTGGTGATGAGAATCACATGATGAATCAAAGCTCATCACACGCAGCTTTTGGAGGGACAATATTAACATATAGAAGGTGCACACACAAACACTAAACACCAAACACCATCATGGTAACACACATGATGTTTTAAAAATGCAATAAACATTAATTTAACAACATTAGATGTAACATAAAACCTTAATGTACATAAGTGATTAGAAAAAACTAAGAAGAAACAGTTAATTTAATGAAAATGCATCAAATGCGAAGTGTCACGTGGGGAATTCTGGGAATGTCAATTTACGTTTTTTCACTGTTAATTACACAATGACCTGTTCTTTTTCACTTCGAAAAATTGTAAATTTAACGGTATTTTACTTTAAAATGTATAAACCTTTAAATTATACTGTTTTGAACTGTAAAATAAATGTTTTTTAACCGTAATTATTACATTATAAACCTTTAAATTATATGCTGCTGTCGCGTAAAACCTTAAACGTAACTGCCGTATTTTTTACGGTAAAGTTCTGGCAACCACAGCTGCCGGTTTTTTACCGTAAATTTTATGGGGATCTTTTTTACAGTGTACACTGTAAAAAAAACTACAAAAAACTGTTATTTTTACAGGAAAATGCTGGCAGCTGTGGTTACCAGAGAATTATGAATCTATGCGCACTATGAAATTCAAAATTAAGTCTGTGGTTAGAGGAGGCACGGTTTTTTTTTCATTTATATTAAAAATAAATAGAAAACCAGTAAGTATTACATTAAAATGTAAAGCATAAGATTTATGTATGTAAACTGCATATACATTTTCAATGCATTTGGATTATTTTTACATAGACAAATTAATAAACTAAATATGATTAATATATGCCAGTTATACGTAAATGAAACAGTTAGGAATTATGTAAAAGTACACAGAAAAACAACCATGTTAAATTAACACTTCCTAGTGTTTATGTGTATGCTCACTACTGAGTTAAAGTACCATTGAAGCAGTGTTGAAGTTAATGAGATAATTAATTGATGATTGAACATTAATGATGAACACCTGATGATAATGAGCAGAATCACTGAAGGAAAGAGAAACACGAGAACTACAGCTGACTTCAGCCACAGCTTTAGATGAAATCAACTGAAGATAAAAGAAGACATTAAATCTCTGAAGATCCCATCAGAGGATTAAATAACTCCACAAACAACATTACCAGCTTCATGCATTACTAACCAGACTGATTTTATTGTTGTAATTTATGTTTTAATTAAAATAATAGTTTTATATGAAGTCACCATGATGGTGAGTAGTGTTTGCTTTAGTTGGGCTCTTGACCCTTGACTCTCCAACATTAGTTTTCTGGCTGCTTTAACTGTGTTTGTAAAGCACTTTTGTTATGGCATGGAAAGTCAAAAAACCATGGCCAGGTGATTTGGCTCTTTAATGATGATTATATAATCATCATGTAGTGGCTGAATCACTAAACTCATTCAGATTCTAATGCTCTGGTTATGGAGGTAATGTGTTAATTGTGTAGTATGTGTAATAAAAGCCATGTGGTTTACATTATAAACTCATGCATTGTTGTGGCAATCAAACAACTTGCAGGACCAAAAAAAGGTTTAATCTATGGCATTATTTAGACAAACACAGACATCAAGAATCAGTGTTTGCATCTCTACAATGGTGACAAAAAAAAAAAAAACACAATTCAGAAGCATAATTTATTCATGCCGCAATGCATGCTGGGACTCATTGGAGAGTTTTGATTGGTGGTACCCAGCATGCACTGCAGCATTCAGCTTTTCATTGATTGTCACCATTGTTGAGATTCATACACTGATTCTTGATATCTGTTTGTGTCTAATAATTGCCGTAGATTAAAACCTTTTGTGCACTATTTTATTTTAAATTCTGCATATTAGATTGCCACGACAGCGCTCATGCTATAGAATCAACTGGCCACTATTATGATTAAACAAAATTAATAACACATAAACAGAGTCTTAGACTCTGAACAAGACCAGTGATCACTAGATGATGATTATATAATCATGAACAAAGAGACAAATCATCTGACCATGTGTTTTCTTGGCTTTCCATGCTGTAACTAAAGTGCTTTATAAACACAGTTAAAGCAGCCAGAAAACTAATGTTGGAGAGTCAAGGGTCAAGAGCCCAACTAAAGCAAACACTGCTCACCATCATGGTGACTTCAAATAAAACTATTATTTTCAATAAAACATCAACATCCACAGAAATAAATTCAGTCTGGTTAGTAATGTGTGAAGCTGGTAATGCTGTTTGTGGAGTTGTTTAATCCTCTGCTGAGATCTTCAGAGATTTAATGTCTTCTTTTATCTTCAGTTGATTTCATCTAAAGCTGTGGCTGAAGTCAGCTGTAGTTCTCGTGTTTCTCTTTCCTTCAGTGATTCTGCTCATTATCATCAGGTGTTCATCATTAATGCTCAATCATCTCTTAATTATCTCATTAATGTCAACACTGGTTCAATAGTACTTTAACTCATTAGTGAGCACACACATGAACCCTAGGAAGTGTTCATTTAACGTTTCATTTATAAATTATTTACAAATAAGATTTTTATTACTGATTCTTAGATAGTGATTCTTAGTAAGTTGATTAATTTGTTTGTTAAAATTACATAATCCAAATGCATGGAACATTTATATGCAATACAAATACATGTTTAGAAATTTTTTTAATGCATAAACGTGTAAAGTGACTTACATTTTTAAGATTAACAAATTTTTTTAATTGTCAACAATATTTGCATGTCAAATTAACAAACTAGTTTTTACAGTATTTTCTCAAAAAACGTACAGGTTTTTAATACCAATATTTGTAGTTTTATCAAATAAAATGTTATTATAATCACATGTTGTAAATATAACAAAATATTCTGTTTAATAGTTTACAAAATGTCACTGTGATTCAAACAAAAAATATATATGCTTTTGGGTTTTCTATAATTTTCTTTTGGGATTTTACATTGTTTTTCTGTAAATTTCACGGGCATAAGGTTAGATCTATTGCAGTTATTCACCGTATATAGTAAGGAAACTTTGTGTTAACCAAATAACAGTTTTTAACTGTAGCATTTTTACAACCTTTGACCGTTAAAATCACGATCATTTTTTACAGTGTGGAAGTAAACGCCCACGACTAGGATTGGAGAAGATTTGCATAT
Source organism: Pseudorasbora parva (assembly GCF_024679245.1). Lineage (NCBI taxonomy): Eukaryota > Metazoa > Chordata > Actinopteri > Cypriniformes > Gobionidae > Pseudorasbora > Pseudorasbora parva. Next base: position 5,404,655 of record NC_090175.1, on the reverse strand, counting down.
TTAATGAGCTTCATATCTATGCCTTTGTCAGTTCAGGTCACATGAGGGAGGGATTATTTTATAGCGGCAACTGCAACTGCAACTTGTCTTTATCAAACAAAGACAATGATTTATTTCTCATCCACTCGCAATTGTATTTCATTGCCCGCACCCGCACGATCGGTCGACATAAGCGCGAACCGTGACCTCACACACACACACACACACACACGTTCACACCCAGATCAAGACAGAATTTCTACCGATGGGCGTACGTTTTGGTCTTGTACAGCCCCGGGACTAGAACCATTACATATAAAAAAGACGTTTTACTCACATAAGTTTGTTGCACCATTCCTGTTGGATGCAATATAGAAGGCACAGCGTTGTGTCTAGCACAACTTGTTGTGTCTAGCAAAACTAGCACTTGAGACTTGTTTACAAACGATTCTGTGGTGAAATGAAGCAAACTTTCTTCCCCACGTGAGCTGGAACTTCATTAAAAATAATGAAGTATCACACATTCCTAATATTATGTTCCGAAGGAAGCTTATGCAGTGACTGTGTTCTTCCACAATATCTTGCTATGTTCTTAATCATGTTTATTTCTGCTGTTTTGTGATCGACACATCAGCTCCATGAGTCGGTGGGCGGGGCTACTGAATTACACGTGCTGTAGAGGTGTGTTTCGTAGCGCTATGACAAAAGAATGAACGATCATTTTCTGGTCCTGGTGCCTATAAAAGCTTTTCTTTGACTAACAAGGACGTTTTCAGCTCTGAAACTTGCAGTATAATCTTATAATACCATGACCTTTTATGTATCAAAAGCTCAAGGGAAAGTTTATTTCCGAATTCATCACCCCCTTTAACAGAGGTTTGACTCTAACGTGTTTCATCTGAAGTCACCATAAAGGTGAACAGTTTTTTCATTAGTTGAGATCATATCTTTTATTACATTTTTGACTGCTGTGACAGTGTGTTTGTAAATCACAATTGCAGTAGCATAGGAAGCTAGTCCTGTTTATGGTTTTATAATCATCATGAAATCACTGAGTTACTGAAGCATTAGATCCTGCAGTATTATAACAGTCAGATTAAGCATGAGCACAAAAAGTTAATCTATGATGACACACTTGAATAAACTTCTTTTTCATGAGGGGACTCTAATCTGTAGTGTAGACACATTTATTTTCTTTAAGGTGATTTGAAACAAATGTGTATTACAATAAGCGCTTCACAAATAAATGTGAAATTAATGAAAAATCTGGAAAAAGAACATACATTGTATTTTTTCTACTTGAAAACAGCATCACATTATACCTTAGTATTATAAGGGAATCTTACAAAAATACATGATCACAGTGGGAATTTCTTCATCAGCTTTGATGGAGGATAATGCAGAAATAAACAAAGAGACATATTAAGATTTTTTTTTAAATAACTTAAAAGCTCAGTGACATTACATTTTTATTTTATTTTTATTGCTTGTTCATATCTATCAGGTTTGGGATATTCTAAATGCTAACAAAGTCCTAACCAAGTCCTTTGACAAATACACCTCTACAATATTTTCACATCATCTTCTAAGAAAACAAGCCAAAAATATTGATGGCGATAGACTGATGTTTGACCAATCAAATGCTCTGATGAGTGAGAAAGCCCCTCCCCTAAACCACCGGACACTGACTAGCAAGAAGAAAATTAGCAATTCATGTTCAAAACTGACGTCACTAAAAACTATTGGATATTTATAAAACGGACAAGCCCATTGACATCTCTCACTCAAACTTCCTGATTCAAAAGGAAACGCATCAATATAGCACAGAAAACTGATCATTAATCATCATTATGGGGTCTTTGACAATAAAATGAAATAAAACAGAGTGTTTGTAATGTGAATGTAACAGAGACTCACCGTGAATCATGAGCAGAAAGATCAGAGGAAGAGGAGGAGCCATTCTGACCGACATCAGCATAAAATACATCTATAATACAGCATTAAACATCACTCATATACTCATAAACAGTGTGTGTTCATCACCCTAAACAGCTCTTAGTGTTAGTGAGATCTTTGCACATCTGGAGATTATTAATGCTCAACATCAGTGTGTGTGAATGAACTGATCATTAGATGAACAGAAGATATTTCTCATGTCAGGAATCATGTGTTATATGAGCTTCATCTATAGAAATAATCATCAGTTTTCATTTAAGTAAGAGTGTGTTTGTCTTACCGTGTTGAAGCTCATCAGATCAACAGCAACTGAACGACTGACGGTTTAACACACGCTCTTTTAGCTTCAGGCTGATGGACTTTGTGTGGTTAACACTGATATTTAAAGCCCAGTGGTGGAAAATAACACTGTGGTTAACACTGACATTTTTACAACTGTTTTTTTTTTTAAAGCACCGTCCTTCAGATGAGACGTTAAACCGAGGTCCTGACTCTCTGTGATCATTAAAAATCCCAGGATGTCCTTCGATAAAGAGAGCTTTGAGTGCCTAGAAAATTGCTATATAAATGAAACAAATTATTATTAAATATAATTAATTAATAATTGTTAGAGCATCTAACTCTCATGCCGGCAGACCCGGGTTCAAGTCCAGCTTGGACTGGGCGGTTCAAACAGGAGACTAGTTACACAACCATATATTAATAGATATTTCACACTTACTATGAAGGCTAAAAGTTGATGTTCCCTTTCAATACGGTTCACTCGTATTACATCTGTAACTGACACTCATGGGGAAAACCCTTTTTTTTCCTTCAGAAAACTGAAGCCTGATTGGTGTATGTCTAATCCTCTGCTGAGATCTTCAGAGATGTAATGTCTTCTTTTATCTTCAGTTGATTTCATCTAAAGCTGTGGCTGAAGTCAGTTGTAGTTCTTGTGTTTCTCTGTCCTTCAGTGATTCTGCTCATTATCACGTCAAGAACGTTCAGTTATCACTCAATTAATTATCTCATTAATCCTATTACCATAAACTGATGCAGTGTTACATTGAACTGTCTGTAGTGTGCACACTGAATAGTGTTCATTTCATCTGGGCTAACCCATGTGGGACCTCCATGTAAACTGAGGACAAAACTTTCTGTTAGAGTCCAGATCAAACCCATCTGGCTCCACATGGCTGTGCTGGCTGTGTGGCCAGAGCAGGAGGGATTGCTCAATGTATGAATCTGACCAATTGATTTTTTCAGCCAAACTGACTAAGGGCCCTATTTTAACGATCTGAAACGCAAGTGTCAAAGCGCGAAGCGCAAGTAACTTTGTGGGCGGGTCTCGGCGCTGTTGCTATTTTCCCGGCGGGATAAATGGCTCTTGCGCCCGGCGCAAATCTAAAATGGGTTGGTCTGAAGTAGCTTCATTATTCATAGGTGTGGTTTGGGCGTAACGTGAATAAACCAATCAGAGCGTCATCCAACATTCCCTTTAAAAGCAGCTGCGCAAGTTCCATTATGGATCGCTATTATTATGGCGTATTTACCAGGCGCACGCCAGGAGCGGTTCACAGCCGAGGAGACTGATGTTCTTTAAGAGCAGCCCTTACGAAACAAAAATATATTGCAGTATATCGGAAAATTTTATGCAATACATTAGGCAATATATTCACATATATGGGAATTAATATTTATATTTTTCAATATATTGCAATATATTGAAAGCGGCAATCATTTGTATATTTTGCAATATATTACATGAATATATAATATATTTTATAACACCATCAATATATTATTCCATATATTTACAATATATTAAAATATATTTCAAGTAATATATTGGTAAATATATTTTCCTTTCGTAAGGGAGTGAAAGACAGAGAAGTTGTGTTGTATGGGGATGGGAGAAACCCACCCGAAATAGCGTCGGTTAAACAGTTTTTTCAGTTTTTCAGTCGATTTTTTTTTCCTGGTTCTTGACAGACAAACCAATTGGTCAGATGTCCTTATATTCATATATGTCTTGCCACTATTGGGCAAACAGGTCTGATCCTTAATTACTACAATTAGCCTGAATAATTTGTAAGCTAGATTTATGCCTATTTTTTCACATCTTCGTGGCACACCAAAATGTGTTAATATTTTTTTTAGTGTAACAATTTATGATTTGCAAAAATAACTGTTGCATCTGTGTAGATTACATGAGCAAAGTGTATGCGCGTTGTGCACGCTATACATTATGGTCAAGCATGCGCCCTTAAAATAGCATAATGAACAACGCGCAACGCGCCGCTGACTTTAGACCAGGTTTTTTCTGGTCAGTGGCGCAATTGTTTAATGGAACAGCAAAATAGCTCCAGGGATTGTTTGCGCCGGAACACGCCTCCTTTTTTGCGCTGAACCGCCCAGGGAGCGCAAGTTCATTCACTAGTTTAGCGACGTGCTTCTGTGGAGGGAAAAGCGCGCTTTGCGCGGGTGCAGGATAGGGCCCTAAATGTCACCGGTGGAAAGTCCAGGTTCAGAAGATAAAAAGTCCTGCTCTGTATTTTGTTCCAAACACCTGGATTTATCATGAGCATGTTTCTGTGTACTATTTCAAAAAACGTATCTATTTCATTTACGTACGACAAATATGAATCACATTAAGTTTATTAGTTTGTTTCTGTTAAAGCCAAATGGATGAAAAGCTGTTGTAATCCAAATGGATGAAACAATTTTATGTAATTCAAATTCATACATTTTAAAGGAACACTCCACTCCACTTTCGAATCCATTCAGCTGATCTCCGGATCTAGCAGTAGCACTTTTAGCGTAGCTTAGCATAGATCCTTGAATCTGATTAGACCATTGTGCATGTAGCACAAACATGACTAAAAACTTTCAACATTTTTCCTATGTAAACCTGGGCTCTTCTGTAGTTACAGCATGTACTGAGACTGACAGAAAATGAAAATTTGTGATTTTCTAGACCAATATAGCTAGGAACTATACTCTCATTCCTGCGTAATAATCAAGGAACTCTGCTGTCAAACTATGGGTGCAGCGGCGCAATGATATTATGCAGCGCCTGAAAATAGGCTAACTTTCATCAGCGTAACCAGCGTGATAATCTGCTTGCACAGGGAGCGTGCTGAGGACTATTTTCAGGCGCTGTGCGTAATATCATGGTACTTTTCCAAATAATCAGTATTTACAATATATTTACAACCAGGCAAACAAACTGAAAAGGGCAGTCCAAATCAATGTCAGATATACTAGTTACGTTCCTCTGATACAAACAGTTAGTGATGGGACATCTGAAGCGAGGCTCCGGAGCTTGTGTCGAGCAAAAAGGGGCGTTCCAGATGAAGCCCCGATTCGAGGCTTGTATCGTTTCCGTGAAAATCACGTGACGATGACAAACGAGGCCTCGTTTTCTGCTGAATACGTCATTGCTTCATTCTGAGTATCGCTTTCAGATAAAAGTGGTTCGAAACCTCGCGCCTCTTGTGGGGTTTGCAGTAGGCATTTGCATTGGTGTTGAGGTGTTGGTTGTATGTAGTAGCGATATCATTATATATCATAGCTGTATTATATATTATATTATATTATTATACTTAGTTTAGTAGATTATTAGAGTAAATTATACATAGTTCAGTAGATTATTAGAGTAAATTAGCCTATATCTAGTTGTAATACCTATATATATAGCCTATATTAGTAGTAGGCCTAGTGTTATTATTAATATTATTATAAGACTAGACTGTATTAGGGAAAGCTTTTCCCATCCCTGTTGCAGTTTGCTGTTCCACAATTCCAGTCCCATAAGCACTGCACTCACAATAATTTATTTACAATCATTCTGGGCATTCACTGTCATCACTAACCCAAAGAACTACTGAATAGTTGAACACAAAGTTGTGTGTTTGTGTGAGTTGTGTGTACATAGGTTAATACAAGAAGAGTAAAATACTTTATTAATACACAGGCAAAAGAAAAAGGGTGTGCCCATACTATGGTAATTTGGTTGCTCAGGATGAATAGATTTGTGTGCGATGCATTGCTTTGCACAGCAGGTGTCACTAGGGAGCACACTGTTTCATGAGGCTTCAGGTAAATGAATCTTTTGGTGAACCAATGGGCTGGAAAGCCTCAGTGGTTCAGGAAGCCTCATTTGGCCATCACTACAAACAGTGTCATATTTAAACAAACAAACAAACAAACAAAACTCCCAGTTTCTAATATTCCTGACACAGTCAAACTTTTATAACACACAAAAAAATTACTGCATTACATAGGTCAAAAACTCTCTCAAAACACAAGATCTCTCAATCAATCTGGCTACAGGAAATGATGACAAGCTTTTTAAGAGACTGTGGACCAATCAGGATATAGCAGCAATCAGCCTGCAGGAACCAATCAGATGAACGTCCTGGACAGACACAGAGAGACTCACAACACGGAGCGGTCACAAAATGCAAAACATAGGGTTTTAACATCGGCCAAAACTTTATTCGTCTTAAAGAAGAATGTCATATACACATAGGATGACTTGATGACTTTTTTTGATTAATCATGGGATATTTTTCATTCATGTGTGAACTCCTTGAAGTCTTCCATAGTAACCCGTGGTGGTGAAGTGTTTTGAGTCAACGACAGCGGAGTAACACGTTAAGCATATAAGTAGTACTGGTCAAGAAAACTCATAGTACCCGGATGAGCGGTGTGTTATTCAATGTTGTGGTTGTTATCTGGGAATAACACACTGCTGGGATGCACAATTGACCAATCAGGATCAAGTATTACACAGAGCTGTGTTATAATCAGGTTTATTGAGGCATTGGCCGTAGTTAAAAAAATATACAAATTATACCCTGAAGAGGGAATTCTTCATAAAATACAGAAAACAAAACAACAACAACTAATGCATTTTAATTGTAATAAGCAGTGCAGATATCACTGGATTGTTTTCTTTAGATTATGCCAAAACAGTCTTTATTATTTAATATGCAACGAGTTACAAACTGCATAAATGTATTTACATAATTGTATAAATGACATTCTTTGGCTTGACTTCAGATGAGAGTGTGATTTATGAGATGTGATCAACATTGTTCAGATTGTGATTTTATTTCTCTCTTAAGTATTTGGATTAGTAAGCTTATGCCCAAAACTGAATACCAAAAATACTGATATATAATCCAGAGCAATATAGTATATGAATGACCAAAGTAATCTATATTAATAAATGATTCAACTTAAAAAGAGACAAATAAAAAAACCTTATTTGACGTCTGAACACCGGCTTCATGACGGTCTGTCACTCACTTGACGCTGCTGTAGATCACTGAGGGCTCTTCCACAGTTTGAACAGTTGATCGCCTAAAACACAAATAAAAAATAAATACAAAGTTACAGCTGATATGATCTGTGCTGGTTAAACTGGTGCTAGTTAAACTGGTGCTGGTTAAACTGGTGCTGGTTAAGTATGTGCTGGTTAAGTTGGTGCTGGTTAAGTTGGTGCTGGTTAAGTCTGTGCTGGTTAAGTTGGTGCTGGTTAAGTCGGTGCTGGTTAAGTCTGTGCTGGTTAAGTTGGTGCTGGTTAAGTTGGTGCTGGTTAAGTCTGTGCTGGTTAAGTTGGTGCTGGTTAAGTCGGTGCTGGTTAAGTCTGTGCTGGTTAAGTTGGTGCTGGTTAAGTCTGTGCTGGTTAAGTCTGTGCTGGTTAAGTTGGTGCTGGATAAGTTGGTGCTGGCTAAGTCTGTGCTGGTTAAGTTGGTGCTGGTTAAGTCTGTGCTGGTTAAGTTTGTGCTGGTTAAGTCTGTGCTGGTTAAGTTGGTGCTGGTTAAGTCTGTGCTGGTTAAGTTGGTGCTGGTTAAGTTGGTGCTGGTTAAGTCTGTGCTGGTTAAGTTGGTGCTGGTTAAGTCTGTGCTGGTTAAGTTGGTGCTGGTTAAGTTGGTGCTGGTTAAGTTGGTGCTGGTTAAGTTGGTGCTGGCTAAAGATGGTGCTGGTTAAGTTTGTACTGCTTAAACTGGTTTTGGTTAAGTCTGTGCTGGTTAAGTCTGTGCTGGTTAAGTTGGTGCTGGTTAAGTTGGTGCTGGTTAAGTTGGTGCTGGTTAAGTCTGTGCTGGTTAAGTCTGTGCTGGTTAAGTTGGTGCTGGTTAAGTTGGTGCTGGTTAAGTTGGTGCTGGTTAAGTCTGTGCTGGTTAAGTCTGTGCTGGTTAAGTTTGTGCTGGTTAAGTCTGTGCTGGTTAGGTTGGTGCTGGTTAAGTCTGTGCTAGTTAAGTCTGTGCTGGTTAAGTCTGTGCTGGTTAAGTTGGTGCCAGTTAAGTTGGTGCTGGTTAAGTCTGTGCTGGTTAAGTCTGTGCTGGTTAAGTCTGTGCTGGTTAAGTCTGTGCTGGTTAAGTCTGTGCTGGTTAAGTCTGTGCTGGTTAAGTCTGTGCTAGTTAAGTCTGTGCTGGTTAAGTCTGTGCTGGTTAAGTCTGTGCTGGTTAAGTTGGTGCCAGTTAAGTTGGTGCTGGTTAAGTCTGTGCTGGTTAAGTCTGTGCTGGTTAAGTCTGTGCTGGTTAAGTCTGTGCTGGTTAAGTTGGTGCTGGTTAAGTCTGTGCAGGTTAAGTTGGTGCTGGTTAAGTTTGTACTGCTTAAACAGGTTTTGGTTAAGTCTGTGCTGGTTAAGTCTGTGCTGGTTAAGTCTGTGCTGGTTAAGTCTGTGCTGGTTAAGTTGGTGCTGATAAAGTAGTTTTTTCTCACCTCATGGCATCATCAGGCTGATGAACTCTTATATCATCGTACTGACATTCATTCTCCTCTGCTCTCTTCTCTTTCTTTCTGTGATGTTGGACAGTTGCGTACTGGACCTCCTCAGTATCTCTGGATTCAGGAGTTTTTCCTCTGAATCTTCTGGGTTTCACACTGGCATACGGAGCGTCATTGGCTGAATCCGGTTCAGAAAGAGGCTCTTCATGGACTGAAACTCTCTGAGACACGCCAGAATAGAGATCATTCTGAAATACAAGAAAATACATAATTATTAATCATGATAAGTAAACCTGTAGATCTGAAGTTTATTTTCTCAGTCTAGAGCAGTTTGTGTTAAACTTTTGAGATCAAGTTCCACATCCCAGCAGGCAGAGTAAGTCAATGTGACGTCAGGAAGACTTTGGACTCCAACTTATCCAACGTCAGTCAGACGTCATATTTTGGTTGAAAATAAAAACCGGGTTGATGTCTAAACCCAACGTTTGTTTGATGTCAAGCTCCAACATCAGACAGATGTTTAATTTGGGGGGGGGGAAAGCACAATCATTTGAATATACTCCAGGGTTTCTACTGATACAAAGCCATATGCTAATCGCTGAAGTAACCCTTTAACATGGACTTCATCTCTCATGCACTGCTCACACGACCTGTCTCTATCGCACTCTTAGTTCGTCATCGTTAGCGGCCACTCTTAAAGGGGAAGTACACTTTTAGTGTCAGGGCTTTATATTGTAATTCCACCCGATTATATAATATTTAAAAAACTATAAAAAAAGGGTGAAATGTGCGGTTCATCACATTCATGTTCAGCACATTCAATCTCTGAAGATCTCAGCAGAGGATTACAAAAACCACAAACAGCATTACCAGCTTCACACATTACTAACCAGACTGACTTTATTTCTGTCAGACGACTACAGAAGCTCTTATTGAGAATTAACAGAGGTTTAGATGTTGATGTTTTAAGTCACCATTATGGTGATTAGTGTTTGCTTTAGTTGGGTAGCGTGACTTAACTTTTTAACATTAGTTGTTCTCTTGCTGCTGTGACTGTGTTTGTTAAGGCAAGAAGAGCAAGATAAAATATGATCAGATGATTTTGTTTTACTTGATGATTAAGATATGATCATCATATAGGGGTCTATTTTACTGACGTCATCCAGAATCTAATCTTTTTAAATATGATAATTTTCTATTATTAATTATAGCAAGCCTGTAATTCTGCCTGTTAATAGCCTTCATCATCGAATAGTTGATATAATCTGAACAGAATTTCTCTTGCAGTTTTTGCCATACCAATCACAGTTACAGCAGCAAGAGATAAACTAATGTTAAAGGTCAAGAGTCAAACTACCCAACTAAAGCAAACACTGATCTCCATAATGGTGACCCGATGTAAATAAAACATTAACATCTAAACCTCTGTTAATTCTCAATAAGAGCTTCTGTAGACGCCTGACAGAAATAAAGTCAGTCTGGATAGTAATGTGTGAAGCTGGTAATAAGTGTACTTTTTTGGAGGGAGATTTTTTCCAACCAAAATTCAGTGTCTTACTGACGAGTCTACATCCTTCAGAGATATTTCACTGATTCACGCTGGATTGTAGGAGAAGAAAAGGACAGAATGAGTATCTGAAGTAAAATAATCACTGCTGATGTAAAGATACTAATGATTATCAATCATATATTTGAATGAAACCATATAATGTGTCACACCACCTGAGGGCGCTGTACATACAGTTTGAGAGAGAAATATTAGTTTTTGCTTCATTCTTTTGATAAAGACTTTGATAATGTTAGTTCATATAATTATATAGTTCCCATCAGTGTCTTCAGTTTCAGTCTGAAACACAGATAACGGCTGATCGGTTGATGTTCTGCTTCTGTAAAGTCGTGTTGTGTCTGGATGATTTACCTCTTTCACTGTGAGATCTTCAGGTTTAACACTCCTCCGTTTCTTCCTGTTGTACAGATACAAAAATACGAATGCTGTTTTTAAAGAGTTTCTTCAATATCAGACCAAATGTATTTTTTTATTGTTCTTACAATTTAAACAGGATGATGAAGATGATAATGATGAAGAATAATCCTCCAGATGCCGCTGTGATCACGATCACATTCCTACCAGCACCATGATGAACTGAAAGAGGAAGATCCTCATGATTAACTCTCCAAACTGATGAATGATGTGAAGATACAGGAGTGTGTTAATAAAAGCTTCACCTGTGACAGTTACAGCGTCTGATCTCTGAGATCCATGTTGATTGTGAGCCTGACAGTAGAAGCGTCCACTCTGTAGTGCACTGAAACTCTGTCCAGATCCAACAGCTGAGGCTTCATTCTCCTTAAACCAGCTGAAGTTCAGAGCAGGAGGGTTTGAATCACTGCTGCAGCTCAGAGTCACTGAATCTCCCTCCACTATTACACCAGATCCACTCATCAACACTGAGACGCTCCTGGGAGGATCTAATAACAATCACCAAATTATTTCACTTAATTTATTTTTTTTAAATTACTAATAAGAACTGAAATGTTCAAAACAGAGAATTAGCATCTTGTTTTATAATAAACTCACACATGACGTTTAAAGTCACAGTATCAGAGTATTTCTCTCCATGTTCATTGATGGACTTGCACTTGTATTCTCCACTGTCATCAGATCTGATCTTTGAGATGCTGTAGATTCTTCCAGATCCTACAATCGTTCCTCCTTTAAACCAGCTGAAGTTCAGAGCAGGAGGGTTTGAATCACTGCTGCAGCTCAGAGTCACTGAATCTCCCTCCACTATTACACCAGATGGACTGATGGACACTGAGACACTCCTGGGTGAGTCTAAAGGTTCAGTATATACAATTAAAATAATTGATGAAAACAATCATATTTGTCTTTGAAACTTTTACAAAATCTAATTCTCCATTGTGATACGTGATATATGATATTAAATGATACATTTTTTTGTCGTTTTTCCCTTTTCCATTGTTGCACTTTGAGAGTCTTCAAAATGAAAAGTGCGTTATAAATAAAATCAATTATTATTATTATTATTATTATTATTATTATTATTATTATTATTATTATTATATGATATATGTGAATACACTAACTCGAGAGGTCAAAATATGAATGAAACTATACTCACACATGACATTGAGATGAACATCAGGCGATGTGTGAGTGTGTCCGTGTACAGCACAGCTATATCTGCCTGCATCCTCTCTTCTGACTGACTGCAGCAGGAGTTCATTGTTTCCGTCTCTTCTCTCAGGTAATGGCTGTGAGTTTCTGGACCAGATGAATGTTGCTCTGTCAGTCAGAGTGCAGCTGCTTTTACATGTCAGACGGACTGAATCTCCCTCTGTCACTCTCTCAGGAGACTCCACCTGAAGATCTGAACACAACACACACATTATATCTAGTGCTGCTGTCATACACTGATTATTATTCAACATAATGCACAGAAGAAGAGATAAACCTCATGAAACTCACCTGTGACATTAAGAATCACTCCAGGATGACCAATCCATTTTCCTTTATCAGTGATGAATCTGAAATAGTACTCGTGTGAATCGTTCAGTGTCACATGACTCAGTCTGACGGTGCAGCTCTGCTGTTTATCTCCCAGATACTGAAGCCTCTGACTGTATTCAGTGTCATTAGACAGATCTGGAAACTCTTCAGTTTCGTTTTTATCTTTTGTTTTGGTCCAGAACGTTTTCTCGATCTGATATCCAGTAGGGTATGTATAAGAGCAGCTCATTATCACTGTTGAGTCCTTTAGTGCACAGATGTGTGAAGGACTGTAACTCACACCCCAACCAGCACTAGAAACCCCTGAAACACAGAATTCATCACATTATGAACATGTTTTATTATCAGATACAATGGACCACTGAAAACTTCATATCTTTACAGCGACTCATGACAGGAAATATAAGCTCATCTTCTCAGAATCTATTGAGTGATAAATGATCTCATTACTTCATGAGCTTTGATGGAGGATGTTGCAGAAATAAACACAGAAACAGAAGTGAGAAAACAGACGTCAGTCACGAACAACAGCTCTATCAAATAATCAAACACACGACTATAAAGAAAATAATCAATGATGTTTTAAATGGGTTTCAAACCCATTTTAATGGTTTAAAGTGTTATTAATAAATTAAGTATTAGTTAAATAATAAAGTTTTTATTTTATTTTATTTATTTTTTAACACCGCCTATTAGTTAATATATCAGCTCTGTGATCTTCTATATGCTAGCAAAAAGTCTTCTAACATCGTCTTCTGAGAAAACAAGCCAAAAATATTGATGGCGATAGACTGATGTTTGACCAATCAAATGCTCTGATGAGTGAGAAAGCCCCTCCCCTAAACCACCGGACACTGACTAGCAAGAAATTAGCAATTCATGTTCGAAACTGACGTCACTAAAAACTATTGGATATTTATAAAACGGACAAGCCCATTGACATCTCTCACTCAAACTTCCTGATTCAAAAGGAAACGCATCAATATAGCACAGAAAACTGATCATTAATCATCATTATGGGGTCTTTGACAATAAAATGCAATAAAACATCAGAGTGTTTGTAATGTGAATGTAACAGAGACTCACCGAGAATCATGAGCAGAAAGATCAGAGGAAGAGGAGGAGCCATTCTGACCGACATCAGCATAAAATACATCTATAATACAGCATTAAACATCACTCATATACTCATAAACAGTGTGTGTTCATCACCCTAAACAGCTCTTAGTGTTAGTGAGATCTTTGCACATCTGGAGATTATTAATGCTCAACATCAGTGTGTGTGAATGAACTGATCATTAGATGAACAGAAGATATTTCTCATGTCAGGAATCATGTGTTATATGAGCTTCATCTATAGAAATAATCATCAGTTTTCATTTAAGTAAGAGTGTGTTTGTCTTACCGTGTTGAAGCTCATCAGATCAACAGCAACTGAACGACTGACGGTTTAACACACGCTCTTTTAGCTTCAGGCTGATGGACTTTGTGTGGTTAACACTGATATTTAAAGCCCAGTGGTGGAAAATAACACTGTGGTTAACACTGACATTTTTACAACTGTTTTTTTTTTAAAGCACCGTCCTTCAGATGAAACGTTAAACCGAGGTCCTGACTCTCTGTGATCATTAAAAATCCCAGGATGTCCTTCGATAAAGAGAGCTTTGAGTGCCTAGAAAATTGCTATATAAATGAAACAAATTATTATTAAATATAATTAATTAATAATTGTTAGAGCATCTAACTCTCATGCCGGCAGACCCGGGTTCAAGTCCAGCTTGGACTGGGCGGTTCAAACAGGAGACTAGTTACACAACCATATATTAATAGATATTTCACACTTATTATGAAGGCTAAAAGTTGATGTTCCCTTTCAATACGGTTCACTCGTATTACATCTGTAACTGACTATCATGGGGAAAACCCTTTTTTTTCCTTCAGAAAACTGAAGCCTGATTGGTGTATGTCTAATCCTCTGATGAGATCTTCAGAGATGTAATGTCTTCTTTTATCTTCAGTTGATTTCATCTAAAGCTGTGGCTGAAGTCAGTTGTAGTTCTTGTGTTTCTCTGTCCTTCAGTGATTCTGCTCATTATCACGTCAAGAACGTTCAGTTATCACTCAATTAATTATCTCATTAATCCTATTACCATAAACTGATGCAGTGTTACATTGAACTGTCTGTAGTGTGCACACTGAATAGTGTTCATTTCATCTGGGCTAACCCATGTGGGACCTCCATGTAAACTGAGGACAAAACTGTCTGTTAGAGTCCAGATCAAACCCATCTGGCTCCACATGGCTGTGCTGGCTGTGTGGCCAGAGCAGGAGGGATTGCTCAATGTATGAATCTGACCAATTGATTTTTTCAGCCAAACTGACTAAGGGCCCTATTTTAACGATCTGAAACGCAAGTGTCAAAGCGCGAAGCGCAAGTAACTTTGTGGGCGGGTCTCGGCGCTGTTGCTATTTTCCCGGCGGGATAAATGGCTCTTGCGCCCGGCGCAAATCTAAAATGGGTTGGTCTGAAGTAGCTTCATTATTCATAGGTGTGGTTTGGGCGTAACGTGAATAAACCAATCAGAGCGTCATCCAACATTCCCTTTAAAAGCAGCTGCGCAAGTTTTATTATTGCAATTATTATGGCGTATTTACCAGGCGCACGCCAGAGCGGTTCACAGCCGAGGAGACTGATGTTCTTTAAGAGCAGCCCTTACGAAACAAAAATATATTGCAGTATATCGGAAAATTTTATGCAATACATTAGGCAATATATTCACATATATGGGAATTAATATTTATATTTTTCAATATATTGCAATATATTGAAAGCGGCAATCATTTGTATATTTTGCAATATATTACATGAATATATAATATATTTTATAACACCATCAATATATTATTCCATATATTTACAATATATTAAAATATATTTCAAGTAATATATTGGTAAATATATTTTCCTTTCGTAAGGGAGTGAAAGACAGAGAAGTTGTGTTGTATGGGGATGGGAGAAACCCACCCAAAATAGCGTCGATTAAACAGTTTTTTCAGTTTTTCAGTCGATTTTTTTTTCCTGGTTCTTGACGGACAAACCAATTGGTCAGATGTCCTTAAATTCATATATGTCTTGCCACTATTGGGCAAACAGGTCTGATCCTTAATTACTACAATTAGCCTGAATAATTTGTAAGCTAGATTTATGCCTATTGTTTCACATCTTCGTGGCACTGCAAAATGTGTTAATATTTTTTTTAGTGTAACAATTTATGATTTGCAAAAATAACTGTTGCATCTGTGTAGATTTCATGAGCAAAGTGTATGCGCGTTGTGCACGCTATACATTATGGTCAAGCATGCGCCCTTAAAATAGCATAATGAACAACGCGCAACGCGCCGCTGACTTTAGACCAGGTTTTTTCTGGTCAGTGGCGCAATTGTTTAATGGAACAGCAAAATAGCTCCAGGGATTGTTTGTGCCGGAACACGCCTCCTTTTTTGCGCTGAACCGCCCAGGGAGCGCAAGTTCATTCACTAGTTTAGCGACGTGCTTCTGTGGAGGGAAAAGCGCGCTTTGCGCGGGTGCAGGATAGGGCCCTAAATGTCACCGGTGGAAAGTCCAGGTTCAGAAGATAAAAAGTCCTGCTCTGTATTTTGTTCCAAACACCTGGATTTATCATGAGCATGTTTCTGTGTACTATTTCAAAAAACGTATCTATTTCATTTACGTACGACAAATATGAATCACATTAAGTTTATTAGTTTGTTTCTGTTAAAGCCAAATGGATGAAAAGCTGTTGTAATCCAAATGGATGAAACAATTTTATGTAATTCAAATTCATACATTTTAAAGGAACACTCCACTCCACTTTCGAATCCATTCAGCTGATCTCCGGATCTAGCAGTAGCACTTTTAGCGTAGCTTAGCATAGATCCTTGAATCTGATTAGACCATTGTGCATGTAGCACAAACATGACTAAAGACTTTCAACATTTTTCCTATGTAAACCTGGGCTCTTCTGTAGTTACAGCATGTACTAAGACGGACAGAAAATGAAAATTTGCGATTTTCTAGACCAATATAGCTAGGAACTATACTCTCATTCCTGCGTAATAATCAAGGAACTCTGCTGTCATACTATGGGTGCAGCGGTGCAATGATATTATGCAGCGCCTGAAAATAGGCTAACTCTCATCAGCGTAACCAGCGTGATAATCTGCTTGCACAGGGAGCGTGCTGAGGACTATTTTCAGGCGCTGTGCGTAATATCATGGTACTTTTCCAAATAATCAGTATTTACAATATATTTACAACCAGGCAAACAAACTGAAAAGGGCAGTCCAAATCAATGTCAGAAAATAGGCAAAGGGTCAGATATACTAGTTACGTTCCTCTGATACAAACAGTTAGTGATGGGACATCTGAAGCGAGGCTCCGGAGCTTCTGTCGAGCAAAAAGGGGCGTTCCAGATGAAGCCCCGATTCGAGGCTTGTATCGTTTCCGTGAAAATCACGTGACGATGACAAACGAGGCCTCGTTTTCTGCTGAATACGTCATTGCTTCATTCTGAGTATCGCTTTCGGATAAAAGTGGTTCGAAACCTCGCGGCTCTTGTGGGGTTTGCAGTAGGCATTTGCATTGGTGTTGGTTGTATGTAGTAGCGATATCATTATATATCATAGCTGTATTATATATTATATTACATTATACTTAGTTTAGTAGATTATTAGAGTAAATTATACATAGTTCAGTAGATTATTAGAGTAAATTAGCCTATATCTAGTTGTAATACCTATACCTATAAGACTAGACTGTATTAGGGAAAGCTTTTTCCATCCCAGTTGCAGTTTGCTGTTCCACAATTCCAGTCCCATAAGCACTGCACTCACAATAATTTATTTACAATCATTCTGGGCATTCACTCATCACTAACCCAAAGATCTACTGAATAGTTGAACACAAAGTTGTGTGTTTGTGTGAGTTGTGTGTGCATAGGTTAATACAAGCAGAGTAAAGTACTTTATTAATACACAGGCAATAGAAAAAGGGTGTGCCCACACTATGGTAATTTGGTTGCTCAGGATGAATAGATTTGTGTGCGATGCATTGCTTTGCACAGCAGGTGTCACTAGGGAGCACACTGTTTCATGAGGCTTCAGGTAAATGAACCTTTTGGTGAACCAATGGGCTGGAAAGCCTCAGTGGTTCAGGAAGCCTCATTTGGCCATCACTACAAACAGTGTCATATTTAAACAAACAAACAAACAAACAAAACTCCCAGTTTCTAATATTCCTGACACAGTCAAACTTTTATAACACACAAAAAAACTCTGCATTACATTGGTCAAAACTCTCTCAAAACACAAGATCTCTCAATCAATCTGGCTACAGGAAATGACGACAAGCTTTTTAAGAGACTGTGGACCAATCAGGATATAGCAGCAATCAGCCTGCAGGAACCAATCAGATGAACGTCCTGGACAGACACAGAGAGACTCACAACACGGAGCGGTCACAAAATGCAAAACATAGGGTTTTAACATCGGCCAAAACTTTATTCGTCTTAAAGAAGAATGTCATATACACATAGGATGACTTGATGACTTTTTTTGATTAATCATGGGATATTTTTCATTCATGTGTGAACGCCTTGAAGTCTTCCATAGTAACCCGTGGTGGTGAAGTGTTTTGAGTCAACGACAGCGGAGTAACACGTTAAGCATATAAGTAGTACTGGTCAAGAAAACTCATAGTACCCGGATGAGCGGTGTGTTATTCAATGTTGCGGTTGTTATCTGGGAATAACACACTGCTGGGATGCACAATTGACCAATCAGGATCAAGTATTACACAGAGCTGTGTTATAATCAGGTTTATTGAGGCATTGGCCCTAGTTAAAAAAATATACAAATTATACCCTGAAGAGGGAATTCTTCATAAAATACAGAAAACAAAACAACAACAACTAATGCATTTTAATTGTAATAAGCAGTGCAGATATCACTGGATTGTTTTCTTTAGATTATGCCAAAACTGTCTTTATTATTTAATATGAGTTACAAACTGCATAATTGTATAAATGACATTCTTTGGCTTGACTTCAGATGAGAGTGTGATTTATGAGATGTGATCAACATTGTTCAGATTGTGATTTTATTTCTCTCTGAAGTATTTGGATTAGTAAGCTTATGCCCAAAACTGAATACCAAAAATATTGATATATAATACAGAGCAATATAGTATATGAATGACCAAAGTAATCTATATTAATAAATGATTCAACTTAAAAAGAGACAAATAAAAAAAACCTTCTTTGACGTCTGAACACCGGCTTCATGACGGTCTGTCACTCACTTGACGCTGCTGTAGATCACTGAGGGCTCTTCCACAGTTTGAACAGTTGATCGCCTAAAACACAAATCAAAAATAAATACAAAGTTACAGCTGATATGATCTGTGCAGGTTAAACTGGTGCTAGTTAAACTGGTGCTGGTTAAACTGGTGCTGGTTAAGTTTGTACTGGTTAAACTGGTGCTGGTTAAACTGGTGCTGGTTAAACTGGTGCTGGTTAAGTTGGTGCTGGTTAAGTTGGTGCTGGTTAAACTGGTGCTGGTTAAAGCTGGTGCTGGTTAAACTGGTGCTGGTTAAACTGGTGCTGGTTAAACTGGTGCTGGTTAAGTTGGTGCTGGTTAAACTGGTGCTGGTTAAGTTTGTACTGTTTAAACTGGTACTGGTTAAAGCTGGTGCTAGTTAAACTGGTGCTGGTTAAGTCTGTGCTGGTTAAACTGGTGCTGGATAAACTGGTGCTGGTTAAACTGGTGCTGGTTAAGCTGGTACAGGTTCAAGCTGGTGCTGGTTAAGTTGGTACAGGTTAAAGATAGTGCTGGTTAAGTTGGTATAGGTTAAAGATAGTGCTGGTTAAGTTAGTACAGGTTAAAGATAGTGCTGGTTAAGCTGGTACAGGTTAAAGCTGGTGCTGGTTAAGCTGGTGCTAGTTAAATTGGTGCTGGTTAAGGTGGTGCTGGTTAAACTGGTGCTGGATAAACTGGTGCTGGTTAAGCTGGTACAGGTTAAAACTGGTGCTTTTTAAAGATAGTGCTGGTTACGTTGGTACTAGTTAAACTGGTGCCGGTTAATTTTGTACTGTTTAAACTGGTACTGGTTAAGCTGGTGATGGTAAAGTTGGTGCTGGTTAAGTTGGTACTGGTTAAGTTGGTGCTGGTTAAGTTGGTACTGGTTAAAGCTGGTACTGGTTAAGTTGGTGCTGGTTAAGATAGTGCTGGTTAAGTTGGTGTTGGTTACGCTGGTGCTGGCTAAAGATGGTGCTGGTTAAGTTTGTACTGCTTAAACTGGTTTTGGTTAAGTCTGTGCTGGTTAAGTCTGTGCTGGTTAAATTGGTGATGGTTAAGTCTGTGCTGGTTAAGTCTGTGCTGGTTAAGTTGGTGCTGGTTAAGTCTGTGCTGGTTAAGTCTGTGCTGGTTAAGTTGGTGCTGGTTAAGTTGGTGCTGGTTAAGTCTGTTCTGGTTAAGTTGGTGCTGGTTAAGTTGGTGATGGTTAAGTCTGTGCTGGTTAAGTCTGTGCTGGTTAAGTTGGTGCTGGTTAAGTCTGTGCTGGTTAAGTCTGTGCTGGTTAAGTTGGTGCTGGTTAAGTCTGTGCTGTTTAAGTCTGTGCTGGTTAAGTTGGTGCTGGTTAAGTCTGTGCTGTTTAAGTCTGTGCTGGTTAAGTCTGTGCTGGTTAAGTTGGTGCTGGTTAAGTCTGTGCTGTTTAAGTCTGTGCTGGTTAAGTTGGTGCTGGTTAAGTTGGTGCTGGTTAAGTCTGTGCTGGTTAAGTTGGTGCTGGTTAAGTTGGTGCTGGTTAAGTCTGTGCTGGTTAAGTCTGTGCTGGTTAAGTTGGTGCTGGTTAAGTTGGTGCTGGTTAAGTCTGTGCTGGTTAAGTTGGTGCTGGTTAAGTTGGTGCTGGTTAAGTCTGTGCTGGTTAAGTTGGTGCTGGTTAAGTCTGTGCTGGTTAAGTCTGTGCTGGTTAAGTTGATGCTGGTTAAGTTGGTGCTGGTTAAGTTGGTGATGGTTAAGTTGGTGCTGGTTAAGTTGGTGCTGGCTAAGTTGGTGCTGGTTAAGTCTGTGCTGGTTAAGTCTGTGCTGGTTAAGTTGTTGCTGGTTAAGTTGGTGCTGGTTAAGTTGGTGCTGGCTAAAGATGGTGCTGGTTAAGTTTGTACTGCTTAAACTGGTTTTGGTTAAGTCTGTGCTGGTTAAGTCTGTGCTGGTTAAGTCTGTGCTGGTTAAGTTGGTGCTGGTTAAGTCTGTGCTGGTTAAGTATGTGCTGGTTAAGTTGGTGCTGGTTAAGTCTGTGCTGGTTAAGATGATGCTGGTTAAGTCTGTGCTGGTTAAGTTGGTGCTGGTTAAGTCTGTGCTGGTTAAGTCTGTGCTGGTTAAGTTGGTGCCAGTTAAGTTGGTGCTGGTTAAGTCTGTGCTGGTTAAGTTGGTGCTGGTTAAGTCTGTGCTGGTTAAGTCTGTGCTGGTTAAGTTGGTGCTGGTTAAGTCTGTGCTGGTTAAGTCTGTGCTGGTTAAGTCTGTGCTGGTTAAGTCTATGCTGGTTAAGTTGGTGCTGGTTAAGTCTGTGCTGGTTAAGTCTGTGCTGGTTAAGTTGGTGGTGATTAAGTTGGTGCTGATAAAGTAGTTTTTTCTCACCTCATGGCATCATCAGGCTGATAAACTCTTATATCATCATACACACATTCATTCTCCTCTGCTCTCTTCTTCTCTTTCTTTCTGTGATGTTGGACAGTTGCGTACTGGACCTCCTCAGTATCTCTGGATTCAGGAGTTTTTCCTCTGAATCTTCTGGGTTTCACAGTGGCATACGGAGCGTCATTGGCTGAATCCGGTTCAGAAAGAGGCTCTTCATGGACTGAAACTCTCTGAGACACGCCAGAATAGAGATCATTCTGAAATACAAGAAAATACATAATTATTAATCATGATAAGTAAACCTGTAGATCTGAAGTTTATTTTCTCAGTCTAGAGCAGTTTGTGTTAAACTTTTGAGATCAAGTGCCACATCCCAGCAGGCAGAGTAAGTCAATGTGACGTCAGGAAGACTTTGGACTCTAACTTATCCAACGTCAGTCAGACGTCATATTTTGGTTGAAAATAAAAACCGGGTTGATGTCTTAACCCAACGTTTGTTTGATGTCAAGCTCCAACATCAGACAGATGTTTAATTTGGGGGGGGGGAAGCACAATCATTTGAATATACTCCAGGGTTTCTACTGATACAAAGCCATATGCTAATCGCTGAAGTAACCCTTTAACATGGACTTCATCTCTCATGCACTGCTCACACGACCTGTCTCTACCGCACTCTTAGTTCGTCATCGTTAGCGGCCACTCTTAAAGGGGAAGTACACTTTTAGTGTCAGGGCTTTATATTCTAATTCCACCCGATTATATAATATTTAAAAAAACTATAAAAAAAGGGTGAAATGTGCGGTTCATCACATTCATGTTCAGCACATTCAATCTCTGAAGATCTCAGCAGAGGATTACAAAAACCACAAACAGCATTACCAGCTTCACACATTACTATCCAGACTGACTTTATTTCTGTCAGACGACTACAGAAGCTCTTATTGAGAATTAACAGAGGTTTAGATGTTAATGTTTTAAGTCACCATTATGGTGATTAGTGTTTGCTTTAGTTGGGTAGCGTGACTTAACTTTTTAACATTAGTTGTTCTCTTGCTGCTGTAACTGTGTTTGTTATGGCAAGAAGAGCAAGATAAAATGTGATCAGATGATATTGATTTACTTGATGATTAAGATATGATCATCATATAGGGGTCTATTTTACTGACGTCATCCAGAATCTAATCTTTTTAAATATGATAATTTTCTATTATTAATTATAGCAAGCCTGTAATTCTGCCTGTTCATAGCCTTCATCATCGAATAGTTGATATAATCTGAACAGAATTTCTCTTGCAGTTTTTGCCATACCAATCACAGTTACAGCAGCAAGAGATAAATTAATGTTAAAGGTCAAGAGTCAAACTACCCAACTAAAGCAAACACTGATCTCCATAATGGTGACCCGATGTAAATAAAACATTAACATCTAAACCTCTGTTAATTCTCAATAAGAGCTTCTGTAGACGCCTGACAGAAATAAAGTCAGTCTGGTTAGTAATGTGTGAAGCTGGTAATAAGTGTACTTTTTTGGAGGGAGGTTTTTTCCAACCAAAATTCAGTGTCTTACTGACGAGTCTACATCCTTCAGAGATATTTCACTGATTCACGCTGGATTGTAGAAGAAGAAAAGGACAGAATGAGTATCTGAAGTAAAATAATCACTGCTGATGTAAACATACTAATGATTATCAATCATATATTTGAATTAAACCACATAATGTGTCACACCACCTGAGGGCGCTGTACATACAGTTTGAGAGAGAAATATTAGTTTTTGCTTCATTGTGTTGATAAAGACTTTGATAATGTTAGTTTCCCATCAGTCTCTTCAGTTTCAGTCTGAAACACAGATAACGGCTGACCGGTTGATGTTCTGCTTCTGTAAAGTCGTGTTGTGTATGGATGATTTACCTCTTTCACTGTGAGATCTTCAGGTTTAACACTCCTCCGTTTCTTCCTGTTGTACAGATACAAAAATATGCTGTTTTTAAAGAGTTTCTTCAATATCAGACCAAATGTATTTTTTATTGTTCTTACAATTTAAACAGGATGATGAAGATGATAATGATGAAGAATAATCCTCCAGATGCCGCTGTGATCACGATCACATTCCTACCAGCACCATGATGAACTGAAAGAGGAAGATCCTCATGATTAACTCTCCAAACTGATGAATGATGTGAAGATACAGGAGTGTGTTAATAAAAGCTTCACCTGTGACAGTTACAGCGTCTGATCTCTGAGATCCATGTTGATTGTGAGCCTGACAGTAGAAGCGTCCACTCTGTAGTGCACTGAAACTCTGTCCAGATCCAACAGCTGAGGCTTCATTCTCCTTAAACCAGCTGAAGTTCAGAGCAGGAGGGTTTGAATCACTGCTGCAGCTCAGAGTCACTGAATCTCCCTCCACTATTACACGAGATCCACTCATCAACACTGAGACGCTCCTGGGTGGGTCTAATAATGACAAATAAACCTTAAATCATCTCATTAAAACAAAATCCCTTTTTTAAAACAAACTAATGAATCTGTACTCACACATGACATGGAGATGAACATCAGGCGATGTGTGAGTGTGTCCGTGTACAGCACAGCTATATCTGCCTGCATCCTCTCTTCTGACTGACTGCAGCAGGAGTTCATTGTTTCCGTCTCTTCTCTCAGTTAATGGCTGTGAGTTTCTGGACCAGATGAATGTTGCTCTGTCAGTCAGAGTGCAGCTGCTTTTACATGTCAGACGGACTGAATCTCCCTCTGTCACTCTCTCAGGAGACTCCACCTGAAGATCTGAACACAACACACAAATTATATCTAGTGCTGCTGTCATACACTGATTATTATTCAACATAACGCACAGAAGAAGAGATAAACCTCATCAAACTCACCTGTGACAGTAAGAGTCACTCCTGTTTTACCAAACCATTTTCCTTTATCAGTGATGAATCTGAAATAGTACTTGTGTGAATCCTTCAGTGTCACATGACTCAGTCTGATGGTGCAGTTCTGCTGTTTATCTCCCAGATACTGAAGCCTCTGACTGTATTCAGGGTCCTCAGAGAGATCTGAAGGCTCTACATTATCAAGATCTTTTGTCCAGAACATTTTCGTGATCTGATCTCCAGGTGGGTATGTATAAGAGCATCTCATTATCACTGTTGAGTCCTTTAGTGCACAGATGTGTGAAGGACTGTAACTCACACCCCAACCAGCACTAGAAACCCCTGAAACACAGAATTCATCACATTATGAACATGTTTTATTATCAGATACAATGGACCACTGAAAACTTCATATCTTTACAGCGTCTCATGACAGGAAATATAAGCTCATCTTCTCAGAATCTATTGAGTGATAAATGATCTCTTTACTTCATGAGCTTTGATGGAGGATGTTGCAGAAATAAACGCAGAAACAGAAGTGAGAAAACAGACGTCAGTCACGAACAACAGCTCTATCAAATAATCAAACACACGACTATAAAGAAAATAATTAATGATGTTTTAAATGGGTTTGAAACCCATTTTTATGGTTTAAAGAGTTATTAAATAATTAAGTATTAGTTAAATAATAAAGTTTTTATTTTATTTTATTTATTTTTTAACACCGCCTTTTAGTTAATATATCAGCTCTGTGATCTTCTATATGATAGCAAAAAGTCTTTCGACACATAAATCTCAACAATATCTCCACATCGTCTTCTGAGAAAACAAGCCAAAAATATTGATGGTGATACACTGATGTTTGACCAATCAACTGCTCTGATGAGTGAGAAAGCCCCTCCCCTAAACCACCGGACACTGACTAGCAAGAAGAAAATTAGCAATTCATGTTCAAAACTGACGTCACTAAAAACTATTGGATATTTATAAAACGGACAAGCCCATTGACATCTCTCACTCAAACTTCCTGATTCAAAAGGAAACG
Source organism: Pseudorasbora parva (assembly GCF_024679245.1). Classification (NCBI taxonomy): domain Eukaryota; kingdom Metazoa; phylum Chordata; class Actinopteri; order Cypriniformes; family Gobionidae; genus Pseudorasbora; species Pseudorasbora parva. The sequence continues at coordinate 5,379,853 of NC_090175.1, read as the reverse complement.
CATCAATATAGCACAGAAAACTGATCATTAATCATCATTATGGGGTCTTTGACAATAAAATGAAATAAAACATCAGAGTGTTTGAAATGTGAATGTAACAGAGACTCACCGTGAATCATGAGCAGAAAGATCAGAGGAAGAGGAGGAGCCATTCTGACCGACATCAGCATAAAATACATCTATAATACAGCATTAAACATCACTCATATACTCATAAACAGTGTGTGTTCATCACCCTAAACAGCTCTTAGTGTTAGTGAGATCTTTGCACATCTGGAGATTATTAATGCTCAACATCAGTGTGTGTGAATGAACTGATCATTAGATGAACAGAAGATATTTCTCATGTCAGGAATCATGTGTTATATGAGCTTCATCTATAGAAATAATCATCAGTTTTCATTTAAGTAAGAGTGTGTTTGTCTTACCGTGTTGAAGCTCATCAGATCAACAGCAACTGAACGACTGACGGTTTAACACACGCTCTTTTAGCTTCAGACTGATGGACTGTGTGTGGTTAACACTGATATTCTGCTAACTGTGTTTTTGCACATAGTTACAGAAATATCAGCGTCACTTCCTCAACAAGAGAACAACATCACTGACCTTTAGCTAAATTAAAGATGTTTCTCTTTCAGTTAATTAGAAAATATTTCGAGGTGTTTAGAGAAGAGGATTGGGTAACACTCTACAGTAAGGGCACATGAATTATCATGAATTCATGCATTAATATCTCATGAATCATCAGGAACTAACAGATTTAGGAGAAAGCGTGTCAGTCCTAATTTTAGGACTCCTAAATGTTTGCTCTAAGAGTATTTCTTAAAGCATTTTAGCACTAAAACTAGCTCCTAAATCCATGAAACGCTAGGAGTAGTCAAGAGGACTCCTGAGTCACTAAGACCAAATCACAAACAATCCTGATGACTGTTGCTGCAATCCGCACAAAGACTATACAACACTGAGGCAATAGTGATAAATGATGTATCTTTAATAAAACTAATATCATCAGATTACCTGTGGAAGTTGATTTTATGACTTCACACTTACAAACGATTGAATAAAGTAAAACAATATAAGTGTTACAGACAGACACGGAGAACAGATGACGGTAATAACCACAGTTTATTGTTAGGCAGACTGATAACTGGATCAGTTTTGTTTTCTTTCCTTTTATTATAAATTAAATGATTGAGAGAATACACAAGAGCGCTATGACATGCTGTTACACAGAACGGACACTAGATGGCAGTACCGTTCAGCCGCGTCACTCTGGGGCCTTTAGCGAGGCGCAGAGTAAGGCGAAATCATAATCCGGTTGAATGGAGAAAGACGAACTGTTGTCCTGTGTCACTAACTTCTGTGATATATTTATTTCCAGGTTGGTTTTGCATCTTTTGTGTGACTGCAAATGTTTATAAGCTAATTTGAATTCCCAATGATGTGTGTTCGATAGTATCAATAGTCAAGTTAATGATAACGATGTGAATATGAGGAGAATGGCGGCCGACGCTCGTATTAATGTTTTCTTTTCTTTTTTATATATATATTCCTAATGGTTCGGGGATATTTCTGAGTTTATTACTGCGCTGTGAAAAGTAACTATGTGAGACTATGCAGTACGGGTATTAAATAAAGCTACTGTACAGAGTAAAGACAGTTTACAGATGTAGCTTTGGGGTAAAACGCACATGGTAGTATGAAACGCAGTGTTGAACGCACGTGGTAATATTACACTACAATACAGTTTCAGTTAAAAATGTTTAAGTTATGAGACAAATATGATTATTATTGAAGTTTGTACTCATATAATGGAAATATAATTCAACTTTACTGCAAAAGAGATTTATTCTGTTGTGAAAAGTGAACACTTACAAAAATGTATAATTAATACAGAAATACTTGTTTAATGGAAATAACAGAGAATATGGTTTTGAGAGAATGTGTGTTTATGGTTTAAGATAAAACTGTGAAAAGTGAATGTTGAGCAAATAGGTCAATATACATTTATGCGAAAATGTACTTTGAATAAGATGTGACTTCATGTTATCCAATTGTGGATATAACCTGTGTTTCAATACGGAGCAACCAAAGATAACAGTATAATTCATGATTGCAGATACAAAGTTGAGATTAAGTTTGATAAATAAATCACTATAATCCGGTTGAATGGAGAAAGACGAACTGTTGTCCTGCGTCACTAACTTCTGTGATATATTTACAATATTTCCAGCGCTTCGACCAGGATTGTCAATATATACATCTGCTAGCGGGACCCGTTACATATACAACACTGAGGCAATAGTGATAAATGATGTATCTTTAATAAAAAATAATATTGTCAGATAACCTGTGGTAGTTGATTTTATGACTTCACACTTACAAACGATTGAATAAAGTAAAACAATATAAGTGTTACAGACAGGCACAAAGAACAGATGACGGTAATAACCACAGTTTATTGTTAGGCAGACGGATAACTGGATCAGGTGAGTAGACAGATAGATGGATGTTCAGGAATGGTGGATAACTGGATGATAATACTCAGTGTTCTTGCAGGTGGGTGTGGAAGACGAGAAGCTGAATCAGGGAGACAAGGAAGCCCGGAGACGAAGACAAGGAGACACGCTGGGGACGAGGAGACACACTGGAGACGAGGAGACTCACTGGAGACGAGGAGACACACTGGAGACGAGGAGACTCACTGGAGACGAGGAGACACACTGGAGACGAGGAGACTCACTGGAGACGAGGAGACTCACTGGAGATGAGGAGACACGCTGGAGACGAGGAGACTCACTGGAGACGAGGAGACACACTGGAGATGAGGAGACACGCTGGAGACGAGGAGACACACTGGAGACGAGGAGACAAACTGGAGATGAGGAGACTCACTGGAGATGAGGAGACACGCTGGAGACGAGGAGACTCACTGGAGACGAGGAGACACACTGGAGATGAGGAGACACGCTGGAGATGAGGAGACACGCTGGAGATGAGGAGACTCACTGGAGATGAGGAGACACGCTGGAGACGAGGAGACTCACTGGAGACGAGGAGACTCACTGGAGATGAGGAGACACGCTGGAGATGAGGAGACTCACTGGAGACAAGGAGACTCACTGGAGATGAGGAGACACGCTGGAGACGAGGAGACTCACTGGAGACGAGGAGACACACTGGAGATGAGGAGACACGCTGGAGACGAGGAGACTCACTGGAGACGAGGAGACTCACTGGAGACGAGGAGACTCACTAGAGACGAGGAGACACGCTGGAGACGAGGAGACTCACTGGAGACGAGGAGACTCACTGGAGACGAGGAGACTCACTGGAGACGAGGAGACTCACTGGAGACGAGGAGACACACTGGAGACGGGGAGACTCACTGGAGACAAGGAGACTCACTGGAGACGAGGAGACTCACTGGAGACGAGGAGACACACTGGAGACGGGGAGACTCAATGGAGAAGAGGACACTCACTGGAGACGAGGAGACACACTGGAGAGGAGGAGACTCACTGGAGACAAGGAGACACACTGGAGACGTGGAGACACACTGGAGACGAGGAGACTCACTGGAGACGAGGAGACTCACTGGAGACGAGGAGACACACTGGAGACGAGGAGACACACTGGAGATGAGGAGACTCACTGGAGATGAGGATACACACTGGAGACGAGGAGACTCACTGAAGACAAGGAGACTCACTGAAGACGAGGAGACACGCTGGAGACGAGGAGACACACTGGAGACGAGGAGACTCACTGGAGACGAGGAGACTCACTGGAGACGAGGAGACTCACTGAAGACAAGGAGACTCACTGAAGACGAGGAGACACGCTGGAGACGAGGAGACACACTGGAGACGAGGAGACTCACTGGAGACGAGGAGACTCACTGGAGACGAGGAGACACGCTGGAGACGAGGAGACACACTGGAGACGAGGAGACTCACTGGAGACGAGGAGACTCACTGGAGACGAGGAGACACACTGGAGACGAGGAGACACACTGGAGACGAGGAGACAAACTGGAGATGAGGAGACACACTGGAGACGAGGAGACAAACTGTAGATGAGGAGACACACTGGAGACGAGGAGACACGCTAGAGACAAGGAGACACTGAAGACTCACTGGAGACGAGGAGACTCACTGTAGACGAGGAGACTCACTGTAGACGAGGAGACTCACTGGAGACGAGGAGACAAACTGGAGACGAGGAGACACACTGGAGACGAGGAGACTCACTGGAGATGAGGAGACTCACTGGAGACGAGGAGACACACTGGAGACGAGGAGACACACTGAAGACGAGGAGACTCACTGAAGACGAGGAGACTTACTGGAGACGGGGAGAGTCACTGGAGACGAGGAGACACACTGGAGACGAGGAGACTCACTGGAGATGAGGAGACACACTGGAGACGAGGAGACTCACTGAAGACGAGGAGACACACTGGAGACGAGGAGACACACTGGAGACGAGGAGACACACTGGAGACGAGGAGACACACTGAAGACGAGGAGACTCACTGGAGACGAGGAGACTCACTGAAGACGAGGAGACTCACTGAAGACGAGGAGACACACTGGAGACGAGGAGACTCACTGGAGACGAGGAGACACACAGGAGACTAAGGAAACAGGTGAAGAGCACAATGGAAGTCCTTGAGGTGAGTAATTGGGTAAGTCCTATTACAAACGAGACCGGACAATGGGTGCGTTTACATGCACACCAGTAAGCTGATAACTCACAAATATCAGCTTATTAAAATAACCAGGATTCCCCGTTTACATGCAAACTAGTAAACTGACAATACAAGTAAACGCGTTTACATGACTATTAATAAACCGGTTATTTCCTTGTAATGACGTCAAATATAATAATGTCCGTATCTGACTCAGAGTATTCCTAATGTTACTTCAGTTGTGATGTTAATAAAGCGTGTCAGCGGGAGATTTATGGCTCATATTATCCCTCATCAGTTCCAGATGCAGCGTTTAGACTGAACCTCTTCTACTTCTGCTGCATGAGATGAGAACACATTGAGTCTGCGTTTGTGATATATGTCCTTATTTCATGCTAAACGCTAGCGCGCTCTGTCTGGGTGCATTTAAATGTGCTCTAAGTTTGCGTTTTTGTCACCTATCACACATGCGCACTTCAATAAGCCGTCAGAAAGCAGGTTAATGTGTTTACATGCAGCGCTAAATCAGGCTAAGAGGCAAAAAAACTACCTGTCCCGACCGGTTTATGCTTACGCAATTTATGATCTCACTCCGATAAAATAAAACAGATTACCGTGTTTACATGACCATGTTCTTTATCGGCTTATTGGGCTTAATCGGCTTAAGAAGGTGCATGTAAACGCACCCTCTAGCTGTGTCCCAAAGTGAAGTGCGCGCACTTCGAAGGCCGCATTTGAAGTGCGATTACGTCATACCTGCACTACGAAGACTGTCCCAATGTGAAGGCTGCACCCTCTGAAGGCCGCATTTGAAGTGCGATTACGTCACAGCGGCACTACGTAGGCTGTCCCAAAGGGAGAGCTGCACCTCTGAAGGCTGCATTTGAAGTGCGATTGCGTCACAGTGGTGCGACGAAGGCTGCCGCAATTCATGAGCGACTTCAAAATGCGCCCTTCGGTTCTCAGGCAAAGGAAGGGTACAGCAGATGGGACCTTCCCATAACTTCGCAGCCTTCCCTATCCCAGAATTCATAGCACACTGGTGACTACAGGATTTGACTGGTCCGCATTCCCGCGGCACTCGATCAGATTCCAGTTAAAGACGGTAGCGGTCGGTAACTCAAGTGTAGCCTGGGTACTATTGAACACAACAGCGCAAGCGCTAGAAGTAAATAAAACGTCCAACGTTAGTGCATTCACACAGTTCCCAGTTCCCTGCCCTGAGCAAGATAAACTTTAATTTCCCAATTTTTAAATGCTATTTATTTCTCAACCATTATCTCAAGAAGAATCAGTCCATTATCACCCTTTTCGCTGTTTCTTTTTTTCCCATACCAAATTTCTTTAAATAGCCTTCAAAATATAATCTGCGCGGCGCTGTATTTTCGTCCCGCTCCCGCTATTCCGCACCGCACCATTCCGCTCGCGCAAAATTCACTCCGTGCTCACCCGCTATAAATTATTTTATTCCCGACCCGACTGATCCAGCTAAATTTAGATTTTGTTTCCAGAATCTATCTTTTAAATTTCCCTTACAGAAAGAGAGACACTGGATAGGAATTGTCCGTGCAATATTTTATTTTTCTTACAGCCTAGGCTGTAGCCTATGTCAACACCGTAACTAAAACAAATATCACAGAAAAATAGGCTAAATCAAATGTGACATCTGTCACTCAGAATTATAAGAAAAAATACAAACAAACGAAAACTGCTGACTTAGCTGCTAAAATAAAGTTTTTTTATATATATATGAATGAATGAATGAATGTTCACTGACGACGGTCAATGAAACATCGATCCTCCAAAGGCTGAATGCGTGGCCGACACAGAACAATTTAAATGGCTAGCTTATTATTTGTTATGCAAGTTATTTGTAAATTAAACGAACTGCTGTCTATTGTTCATTTTCGTTAACTTCAAACGTAGGCTAAATTAAAGAGAAGTGGTTTTTCTATAGCCTAGCTATTGTTTATTTTTGTAATGCACGTTATAATTTGTAGCTACATTAAACACATTTATGTTTATACATATATTTTCTTGTCATGTAATTTAAAATGTGTAAATGAAAATAAATTGGTCTATTAGCCTACGTAAGCTTTTTACAACTATAGCCTATTTATAGACCAATAAAATAACTTAAGTTTAACATTAGAAACAACACATTTTTATTATCAGCCAAACCAGAAGAAAACCCTTTTCAACACTTTCATTGCGCTGAGCGGGAGAAGCTGGAGCTGGACCGGGATGGGGAATAATGCACAATAGAGACTCTGGTAAGGCCTGAGCGGGACATCATCTTCTGGGATGAGTGCATATTTCCACAGCTTTGCGGGGCCGAATCGGTCGACGGCTGCATGGCATGCCATAAAAAAAAAAAACATGGACGTATATAGGCTAAATGTTTAAAATATATTGTAACAGTTACATTTAACATAAGAAATAAACTGTTAACTAATATTTGCAATTTGACAATATTTAACCGGCTACAGATTTACATGCTTATGGTCCAGCCCATCGTCGCAGGCTTTGAAGCATGTCAAAACCCAATAGAAAGCTCAAAAAAAGTATATATATATATATATATATATATATATATTTCTCTTTTTAAATCTCCTCACGAACGTCCGCTGTCAGTTGTCAGAAACTGCTCCATTAACGGCGCTTTGGTTCATTGTTGCCAAGTCTGGAATGGGGTTGCATTTAGGCTACTGTTGCTTTGGGGTGTTTGTAGCCTATAGTCCACAGGTTAAGTTGTCTTTACTTACGCAATATTTCTACTGCCCGCTCCCCGCATTTTGGGATATTGGCCCATTCTGGCTGTGATTCCGATACTTTTGAATAACAATTGGAGGGGTTTTATTATTCAGACTTGGCAACCCTGTCCCTCGGTTCGCCCTTAGTGCACTTCGTGCACTTTGAAGGCGTGGCCTAGTCTGGCCTTCGAAGTGCATGGCCTTCGAAGTGCGCACCCTTCACTTTGGGACACAGCTATTGACTGACTGTGTGAGTGGGGCTTAAGGGCAGGCAGTGATGGGGTGATGATGAAGTGCAGGTGTGTGTGATCAGTACTCTGGGGAATCAGTGTGCGAGGCAACGAGTCAGCAGCCTAGGTTTTCGGACGCAGCCAGTGTGTCGTGCTTGGGAGTGGGTGGAGCCTGGTATGCTTGTGACAATGTGGGGATCGACCTCTGCCGCGTGGATCTGGATGGTCAGGGTGGGTAGCATGGAAGTTCTCGAGCAGGCTGGGGTCAAGGATGTCGTTTCTAGGCACCATTGAGCGTTCTTCGGGACAGTAAACCTCCCAGTCGACTAGGTACTGGAGAAGGCCACCACATCGACGGGAGTCCAAGATGTCCCCGATCTGGTATGCCGCGCCGTCCTCTACAATGATTGGAAGGGGAGTCTGAAGTCACGTCAGGCTCTGTGGAAACAGAAACAGAGGGATGGTGAGGTTTCAGCAAAGAAACGTGGAACATGGGGTGAATCCTGAAGTGAGGTGATAATCGGAGCTTGTAGGTAACCGGATTGATCTGCTGGACGATGGGAAATGGGTCAATGAACCTGGGACTCAGCTCAGCACGGTTGACGTAGACGGATGTCCCGGGTGGACAGCCAAACCTCCTGCCCAACTTGAAATGACGGAGCCTCGGACCGGCGGAGGTTGGCTGTCAGCCTACGTCTGCAGAGTGTGTGCTGTAGCTGATGGTGTGCTGAGTCCCAGACCCTCTCACTCTCCAGGGGTCTCATTTATAAAACTTTGCTTTGATTTCATCCTAAAAGTGTACGTACGTGCAAAAGCTAGATTTTGGGTATGCACAAAAAAAATTCTGATTTATAAAACCATGCGTATGCCACAAACTGCGCAAAAATCCCTTTATAAATCCCAGCCAGCAGCAGATTGTGCGTACGTGCTTCTCCATCCTGAGTTCTCCCTGAAATCACCATATATGGAGCTGACAACGCCTAGTTTTACTATGCATGAGCTCATCTGCATATCATTTGCATGCATATCCCCAGCCAAGTGAAAACAAAGTGTTATTTTAATTAAAAAAGTTTCGTTAATTTTAAACCCTTCAAATCAAATAAAATTCATGCAGTTTTGCTGATAATGTTCCTGAATGAAAACTCGTTCTCTCCTTATTCTGCTACTGGCGTAATCCTCCAGCAGTGCCATCATAAAGCATTACATACCCGGGTCACCGGAGGATTTATGTTTTCAACAAATAGACTGATTGTTAACACCTCAACAAAATCACAGAATTAATTGCTTAATTAATTAATTGTGGGGGGAAATTGAAGACGAAAATGTTATAGTGAAGACATGCAAATGTGCATGTTTGCTTAAAGGTACGCACATTCTCCCGTCAAGTTTGTTTTTTATAGATCACAACCGTTGCGTGGGAACTGGCGTACGCACGTTACCAGACCCGTTTTGTGCGTACGCACGCTTTATAAATGAGACCGCTTGGATGTCAGATGGTTCTCCAGACACGGGAACAGGGATCAGTTTAGGAGTGGGTTGACCCTGGCATGCTTGTGACAATAAGCGTAATTGCCGTGCATTGACACATTAATATTGATTTAACATCATTAGGTGTGTTAGACATCGGCTGCAGCTGAGTTTTGGAGTCCCATCCTGATTTAGAGATCTCCAGAGATCTGCAGCTATACCCTTCTCCCAAAAGCAGGAAATACAACAGATCACATTCAAATAATATGATGATAATAATAATGTATTTTATTTGACGGCGCCTTTAAAAACACCCAAGGTCACCTTACAGGTGAACAAGCAATAACAATATATATACATTATTTCAACACGACTTAAAACACACATACATCATAGAGACAGTAACATAAGTAGGAAATCATAAAAAGCCTGTATAACAAAGTAGGTCTTCAGATGGATTTAAAAGTATGCAGACTGTCAATATTACAGATATTGAGAGGGAGATAAAGAGCTGCTATTAAAGTGAACAGGGCCTGAAGAAGCTGGAACTGATGCATTCAGAATTATAATGCTAACATATACTCAGTACAAGATAAATCAACATACACATGAAGATGAATAATTGTCAGTAGCAGGAGATGGTGACCTCTGGTGGAAGTTTGAGGGTTTGAACAAGCACATATGAGAATCACAAACAAAACTGATCATTTAAAGGGACAGTTACAGGAATTCAGGAGACAGAATAACTGAAGATGATAATATTGAGCACTTTCAGACTTTAAAATGATACATTGTCCATTGTGAATGTGCACAATTATGATTTTGTCCAGTGTATCAGTAAAATGATCAATTGTGATTTAAAAGTATGATCGTCGTAAAATAAGATGATCCCTGTCAATCATCAGTGGCTCCGCCCACAGAGCTCAGGATTGGTCCCTTTGTGCTCCGTCTCTTACTGCAGCCTCTTCCTGTTGATCTGAACACACAATAAGATGAAGAAAGACTGACTGAAGTTCATCAACAACATTATAAACCCTTTCACAAGAATCATAAAGCGAACACATTAGTACTGAAGAGAGTTTTATTGATTTTATTGAGAAGAGCTGCAGGTTCTGACACTTACTGATGGATTCTCATATTCAGAAAAGCTCTGAGGATCAAGAGTCGTGCAGGAGTCTTCAGGAGGTCTGGGATCAACGGTCTGTGTGAAAGAGAGCGAGAGATCGGTCATGTGATCATCTGTGATGGAGGATCTGATGCTGGCGTCTCACTTACATTGAGTGTGTCGTACAGGTCAAAGGTCGTGGACTTGAGCTCTAGAGCTGTATATGTGTCTTCAGTGGGATCAGAGATCTACAGGAGAGACAGACGGTATTTCTCCGGTCAATGTGAGTTGATCATCATTTGAAAAAGCGATGGTGACAAATTATATCAGTTCAGGTGGACACCAAACACCATTCACACAGCTTTTGTTCAGTAGAGCAATGGAGGACAAAGGCTCAACTCACTTAACTCTTTAGAGACCAATGTTTTATTTTGTCTGCGTCCACTGCAAATCGTGCAGTTTTTATTTCCTTTTCATCATAAACTTTTCTGGGTCAGTTTGTCCACCTTGAGTTGTTTCCCAGGTGAATAGTGTAAATACAGATGGATCATTTTTAAAAGAAGATGGCCGTATATAAATCGGATTTGGGCATCAAGACCTGCAGAGCAAATGTCCTTTGCGATTTTTGCTATTCAGACTGTATGAACATGATCCCCGCTGTAAGCCAATTCAAGTCAAGTTATCATTAATGTCAGACTGTATGATCTCAGTTATCATTAATGTCAGACTGTAAGATCTCAGTTATCATTAATGTCAGACTGTAAGATCTCAGTTATCATTAATGTCAGACTGTAAGATCTCAGTTATCATTAATGTCAGACTGTAAGATCTCAGTTATCATTAATGTCAGACTGTAAGATCTCAGTTATCATTAATGTCAGACTGTAAGATCTCAGTTATCATTAATGTCAGACTGTAAGATCTCAGTTATCATTAATGTCAGACTGTACGATAGTAAATGCGCTAAAAACAGACGCACGCAAGAAAACTTATCTGGAGTTTTATATCGTCAATGAATGACACGTTCGGTGACACTGAGCTGCAATACACACAGGATTGAAATGGTGACAACAAAGAAATCTCTAATACCTAATTTAGTCATAGTTTGTCTTGAAAAACGAAGATAATTTGATGGTCGTCGTAAGAGAAATCACACTGCAGGACTGTGCGCCAAAAATCTTCGGACACTGCCAGAATTTCTCTGAGATAAAAATTGATCACAGCGGTCATTAATCGACTGCCCATTAAACATGAGCCCATGCAGGTCAATAGAGCTCGGCTTTCCCGGGAGGAGAGAGATGATCGCGGGGCTCAGGGCCTTTGCACATACTGTGGAGGAGAGGGACATTTCTTGAACCGGTGTCCAGTAAAAGGCCAGGCCTGCCAGTAGAACCGAGGTTACTGACGGGCAGCATCTCTATGAAGAAACCTTCATCTATGACTCTCCTTCTGGCAAGACTGCAATGGGCAGCCTCTTCTCACCAGTGTCAGGTGTTATTGGACGGTTGGGCAGAGGGTAATTTTTTGAACAGAGCATTCGCACTTCACCTTCGGATTCCCCTCACTCCACTCACACATAAGATCTCAGTCAACTCTTGATGGAAAAAAACGTCCAGACATTTCATGCAAAACCATCACCATCACTCTCATCACGTGATCCTTTACGTTAGTTTGTTGTAACAACAATGAGTCTCGGGGAATAATTAATTGGAGACTGGAGGGCCTATTCATGAGCCAATGAATATGATTTGATTGTCGTACACACAATATTAACTTATAACGAGGCCTTTAATCATGTAAAAGTAACCTTTATCCAAATTGACTCATCATCACACTTAACGAATAATACAAAAGGAGTAAGAAAGAGAGAGAGGGGGGGGGGGCAGCTTTTGTTGTGCAGTCCTTTGCAAGAGACCTCAAGTAATTAATACTCCCGTAAACAGGAATGATCGGGACAACCTTTTAAACGCAGTTTGATTGCAAAATAAAATACTCTCTCTGGCAGGTTTGCCGGCTCTCGTGTTTAGATGAATGCTCGTCTCTCCTTGGCGGAATGCTCAAAGAGTCAGTGGTCCTCTCGGCTCTTATAGATGAGATGGACTGACGCACTATCTTTGAGATGATCCAATCACGTAAAGGGGGTCCAAAGGCGCAAACTTTCCTTTATCTATTATCTATTGAACTCTCCCCTTCCTCGTGATTTAATCAGAATGGATGATGTATTTAAGCCCATGTGTTTATTCACAGAAAGCTGGTACTTCTGTACTAAGCATCATGTATGTAATTTGCACCCGACATTCGGTACAGTCGGGTTTCTGTGATTGTAGAGATACCATGAACTATAATCCTGAGCGTTGAGAGTACAGAGATACAGGATTGCCCCAGTTACTAGCACACAGAGTTTGATTTACATACAGTAACATCCTAGCTAATTTTAATACATCATATAAAGACATTAAATCAACAAAGTACATATATTAAATACGTTGAGGAGATAGTTTTCGTCCAATTGACCAGATATGGCTGATGTTTATTGAGCAAGACAGTCACTCTGTATTGGGATGGCATGTGTGGGTCAGAGGTAAAGGGGGGCCGGGGGGGGGGGGGGGGGGGGTGAATGCTGGAGGAAAGTGCCTGAGGTGTCATCAACTTCAACGCTTACAATACCTTCTCACAATATCTTTCAGGATGACAATGTGGTTCCTCATCTTGTTAATTCGTTATATGGTTGCAACACACAAGGGACCTTTGTATGATCTGATTAGTAGGGGTGTGCCAAAAAAATCGATTCACAGAATAATCTAGATTCTCATTCTCTCAATGATTCAGAATCGATCTGAAATGTCCAAGAATCGATTTAATAAATCAGCTAGCTGTTCGCCTCCATTTTGTAACTAGCCTATACATGACGTAGAGTCCTTCAACGGGCATAAAAGTGGCTAAAACGGGTGGATTGTGACATTTATCAAATTCACGGGCGGGGATGTGGGCGGATAATTAACTCTCTGCAGGCGGGTAGTAGCGTGGATGAAAAATATGTGTAATATTTCTGTGGCGAGGTGGACGAGCGAGAGAGCGAGGGCGTGATTGTGAATGAGCGTCACCTGCGAGCCACACCGGTCTCGAGTCCTCTGAGGGAGCTCGGAAACATATAAGGACCAGAGATCACCAGACCTGGATTTGACGTTGAGTTTTTTTTCCTTTTTATTATGTGTGTGTGTGCGTAGCAGTTGTCCATGACGGGCTGCCCACACTGCGACACCACTGCGACAGTGCAACTTTTGTTGATGCCTCTCGTAGCCCAGATAGAGCGAGCGTTGCAGGAGTAGCAATGGATGAAGTAAAAGTTACTGGTGCGAGTGTAAGTCTGTCTTCAGGTTTCCATCCCCAAAGCAATGGCCAAACCAAGCGAGCCTACTAAGATTTAGAAAGAGGTTTGCGGTGGTAATTGAATGACAACTGTAATCTGTTCGTGTTTGTGTGTCATAACGAATCACGCTGCTCATGCAGTATTTGTGAGCTCAGCGATGGATGGCATAAGAGCTGATTAGACCACGGTTAGAAAAAGACATTTATGAATGCATCACTTTTCTAACGGTATGTTTACCCGACAATAATGTACTAAAAATGGAAGAGTTTTTTATTTGACTCTTTTGAACATTTTTGTGTACAGATGACAAAATTTGTCAAGAGGATTTTAAAAACTTGCACTTTGAACTTACAATCCAAAGATTAGCCAAAATGCAACAAAAAAAAAAAGCTTTCAGTGTTTAGTCATTTGGTGTCGTGTAAACACACCTTTACTGTAATTATTGTGTCCCTTTACATGATAATTAAGTTATCATCAATAAATAGATTTTGTTTTTTCTTGCCATAACAAATCTTATAATATACAACTGAAAAAGATCATGTGATCATCTGTGATGGAGGATCTGATGCTGGCGTCTCACTTACTGTGAGTGTGTCGTACAGGTCAGAGGTCATGGACTTGAGCTCAAGAGCTGTATATGTGTCTTCAGTGGGATCAGAGATCTACAGGAGAGACAGAAGGACTTACATCACAAAACAGCACAATCAAAATACTAAATATAACATATTAAAAATCACAAACATTAAAACACAATGTACTATTAAAAAAACAAAGACAGCATGAGGGTCAAGAGCCAAACTAATTAAAAAACTGATCTCCATAATGGTGACTTCAAATAAAACTAATTTAAATAAATCATCAACATCTAAACCTCTGTTAATTCTCAGTAAGAGCTTCTGTAGACGTCTGACAGAAATAAAGTCAGTCTGGTTAGTAATGTGTGAAGCTGGTAATGCTGTTTGTAGAGATTGAGGGTGTGTTCACACTTGTAGTTCGGTAAGTTTGATTCAGACCAAAAAATGCGTCCGCTAGGTGTACAAACAGGCATTTTTAACTGAGAACCTAAAGTTACCGAACCAAAGGTATAGGGATACGGTCACAACCTGATCGGCTTTCAAAATAATGCTGTGTGCTGGATTAAACATGATCATTTCATATGTATAGGCTACATATGGATTTATTTTTACCAGCTGACAACTCACGAAGAGCTCATAAAATGTTCAAATTGTTTAAAACAGCACCACGATTTCCTCCGGGCTAAACACACGTCCTTTGATGAGAAGAACCAGGTATGCTTTTTATTCGTTTTTATCTAGCATTTTCTAAACATGCTCCTCAAACCAAATATTGATGAGGCACTTTACCTCCTCGTTGCTCCACGTTTGCCCTCTGATGTTAACGTTACTCATTTTGGATACACTGATCTTTCCGCGTCTTCAAATCATCTGACTTGTAGCGTTGCATTTTGTGACATCATGTCCTGTTTTTGGTTTGTTTATGTGGCAGTAGGCGTTCACCCCTCGTATTATCACTCGTCTGGATAGTAATTTGTAATCAGTCCCAAGGGCGATAAATGATCGTGTGTTGCCGGGGAGGGCAGTATGTGACGTCATGTCATTATCTCTTTCCGGGGTGTTGTGTATGAGTTGAGAGTGGACTGAGGAAATAAACGGCGGATCGTCTGCAGCGCTCGTTTTGTGAGCTCGTAGTGAAGCGGAGGAGGTTTGTGATTTCATAACTGCCAGCCTCAGGTGTTTTCCATAGACCTGAGTAAGGTTGTGGTGGGTTGTACGTCGTCGTTCTTTGTACGGGACGAGTGAAGCGGAGGCTTGGTGCAGCGCGACGCACCGAACATTTGCGATCGTTACTGCTGTTTGCTCATCTGGCGCTCATAGAGACGCGCTGCTGCGAGTGCATGCTCCGTGCACTGTTTTGCTGCCCGGCTATTTGGCCCTAATGACGATTAACGTTACTGTGACACTGTTTTAACAACACCTTTCACTATCTGCCTGTTATTTCACTAGAGCCAGCGTGGACCGGTATTGCTGGTTGACGTTATCACTCAGAATATCGTGAGTTGCCCGTGGTGCTGGATGCTCAGTATAAGTCATCACTGTTCATTTTGTTTTTTGTTTAGTTTGTTAATTTAAGTTGATGTATCCTGTGTGTTTATGTATGTGATGTTTGTTGTTTTTGTTTTTATTTATTTTGTATGTTTAGTAGGCCCTACTCTGTTTCTCTTGTTTGGCCTTTGCGGCCCAGTATGAAGTACAGACGTTTGGTCTGAATGTCTTAAGGCCTGCAGGAGACTTTACATTTTTCACAAATGTACCCTGAATATCAGAGGTGTGTACGTATTACAGAGCCATATTGAACCGTGACCGGCCGGTGCGTATTTCTCTATTTTTGTATCTGCGTACTGTTTCTTGTTCCTGGACATGAAAATTGTGTGTTTGGGCCTAATTGTGACTGA
The DNA here is from genome assembly GCF_024679245.1 of Pseudorasbora parva. Taxonomy (NCBI): domain Eukaryota; kingdom Metazoa; phylum Chordata; class Actinopteri; order Cypriniformes; family Gobionidae; genus Pseudorasbora; species Pseudorasbora parva. The sequence goes on along the minus strand of NC_090175.1, from coordinate 5,363,762 downwards.
TTCAGATTTATATATTGTATTTGTTTGATTTGTGGAGGATTGTTCCTCCCTTCTGTATATTGTTTTTCATGTTTTCTATTGTGGTCTGTGTCTTACGTGTATGTTCTGTGTTATAGAATTGGGACGGCAAGGAGACAAAGTGCAGCGGTCCTCATCTTGGTGGTGGTACTGTGGAGTGTTTTGCGGTGTCACGGAGGGTGTGTGTGTGTGTGGCGTGAGTGCACATGTGCTTGCTGTGGTTTTCTCTTTAGGAGTGTAGTGCCCTTCGGGGGTGAGTGATCTCGACTGCCGGACCAATTCTTAAGGGAAGAACGTGTCATTGTTCATTGTGATCTATTGATTTTGACTGTTTGCTCAATTTCATGAGTGGTTACTTGACCTGTTTAATTAATCTTAACTTAATAAATGTTTTACTATTTGTATAAAACCCCTGTCTCTTGCCTGTCTCCAACCGATGCGAACCTGTAAGCCTTATGTGCTGTGAGTTTGATTTGGGTGATTCCCTGGTATAAAGCCCCCAGGGTGGCGTAGTGGTTTTTTTTAAATATTACTTTTGTGCTTTTGCACTGTAATCAATTCTGTGTCCTCTGCACACTGCGCTCTTGCCACAATCTGGCGCAGTCGGCAGGAGTCGGTTGTGATTTAAAGGCTGAGACAGGGGTGGTTGTTGTTTTTTTTTGTTGTTGTTTGTTTTGTTGTTCGTGTTTTGTAGAGCAGTGGTGACTGGTGGGTGAGTTTCCTGGGCCTAGTGGTAAGTCCTTTTTCAAAAATATGGAGGAGGAGTTACAAGAAATGAGGGAGCTAGTTGCCAAATTGAAGGCGGATAATGAGAGACTGTTGCGGGAGCAGCAACCCGTTGGGTTGTCTGATCCTGCGGCAGCCTCTTCGAGTATGACATCACCAGCTATGTCACCATCGGTGGCTGCTGGTACTGCGGTAACGGAGAGATTAGTGTTTATACCACGAGACAGACGTTGCCCTAAATTTAGTGGTACAGGTGTTGTCCGTATCAACGAGTGGGTGGAAGAAGCCCAAGCGTGTATGCGCGTACGAAACTTTTCTCCAGCCGATCAGGCTTTCTTTCTGTTCGACCATCTTGAAGGTGAAGCTCGCGAAGAGATTAAGTATCGGCCGGAAATTGAAAGAAACGATCCTGCCAAAATTATTTCAGCATTGCGTGAAGTGTATGGCTGTTCTGAGTCATATATTGCTTTACAGGAAGCCTTCTTTTCTCGGAGGCAGCAGGAAGGGGAGACGTTGTTGGAGTTTTCCCTAGTCCTGATGAGCCTCCTAGAGAAGGTAAAGGATCGGTCGCCGCATGCTATTACAAATGCTGACGTTGTTGTACGGGATCAATTTGTCGAGTACGTGTCCGATAATGCTCTTCGCAGGGAACTTAAGCAGCTTATTCGACGACAACCTACCATGACCTTGTTGGAGGTTCGAGGGGAGGCAATCAGATGGGAGCGAGAGGGGATGCCAGGCGGTGTACGAGGTCGGAGTCATTCAGTTCCATTATTGGGTGGAATTCAGTATGGGGTACATGGGGAAGCAAATTCGAGTCAGGGAAACCAATCATCTGAGTTAAGGGAGCTGCGAGAATTGTTGCAACATCAACAACAGCAGATTAATCAGCTCACGCAAGCCCTTGCCCATAATCAACCCCCTCGTTTCCACCGTCAATACTCTCGTCCCGATCGGTTAATTTGTAGGCGTTGCCAACAACCGGGCCATTTTGCCCGGGAGTGCAATGGGGTACGCCGTCCCCCTTGCCCTCCACAGAGACCATCGGCCGCCCCTTCGGCTTCAGAGTCGGGAAACTAGTTCCCACCGGGCTGCAGAGTCACAGCTCGGTTGGGGGTGCAATTGGCTCTTCATTTACATGTAGTAACGATTCGGTGTCCCGTTTGGTTTCCTCATGTCCACACTCTATTGTTAAAATTGGGGGAGTCCTGGTGCCCTGTTTAGTTGATACCGGCTCCATGGTGTCAACAATTACGGAGAGTTGCTTTCAGCGACAGTTTGAGCCATGGGGCCGGGATCATTTACAGTCGTGTCGCTGGCTGCAGCTTAGAGCAGCTAATGGGCTGGAAATCCCGTATATTGGTTATATGGAGGTAGACATTGAGTTTTGCGGTAAGATACTTTCTGGCTGTGGAGTGCTTGTGGTCCGAGATCCTCCTAGTGGCTTGAGTGCTGACGTTCCTGGTATTCTGGGGATGAACGTACTCGGTCGCTGCTATAGGGAACTTTTTGGGCAGCATGGATCTGCTCTTTTTGAATTACCATCTGTGACCAGGGATCCTAGTATCGTTCAGGCATTTCAAGACTGTCAAAGGGCAATTCGAGTTTCTAACCGTGGGGGTGACGTCAGGGTGCGAGGGCGCAAGGTGTGTCGTGTTCCAGGCGGCACCATGAAGCTAGTCGCAGCAACCTGTTCAGCGTTGTATCGGGGTAGTACTGTGCTGTTTGAGCCCCCAGAGACTGGTCTACCAGCAGGCCTACTGGCTTCTCCCGCATTGGTACAGGTGGTTGGTGGTACGGTTTATGTGCCTTTGGTCAATGTAGGCACAGTGGATGTGGTACTGTATCCCACCACCGTTATAGGTGAGTTGAGAGAGGTGTATTTGACGGATTTGCCTGTTGGGGTGGCTGAAGTTCCCTCAGTGGTTGCACAGGTTGCTGCTGGTGGGGTTTCAGGAACTCCCATACTTGAACAGATTGAATCCGTCAATTTGGAGGGATTGTTGGTCGAAGAACAGGCAGAAGTTAGGGCCCTACTTCGAGAATATCAGAGTGTTTTTTCAATGCATGAGAGTGATCTTGGTTGTACTGACCTGTTGTCCCATGAGATCCCACTAATTGATGATGTGCCTGTTCGGCAGCGTTATAGGCGAATTCCACCTTCGGAGTACGAATTGGTAAAATCTCATATTAATCAGTTATTGGACACACAGATTATTCGAGAGAGCTGCAGTCCTTACGCGTCCCCAATTGTGTTAGTTAAGAAAAAGGATGGTAGTTTACGCATGTGCGTAGACTACAGGCAACTGAACGCTAAGACGCGTAAGGATGCTTTTCCACTACCGAGAATCGAGGAGACGTTGGATTCATTGACGGGGGCAACCTGGTTTTCTACATTGGATTTAGCCAGTGGTTATAATCAGGTCCCCGTCTCTGAATCCGACCGACCAAAGACAGCGTTTTGCACTCCCTTTGGGCTTTTCGAATGGAATCGCATGCCCTTTGGCCTGTGCAATGCGCCGAGTACGTTTCAGCGTCTGATGGAGCGACTTTTTGGGGATCAGAGACATCAAACAGTTTTATTGTATCTTGATGATATAATTGTATTTTCTTCATCGGTACAGCAACATCTGCAGAGGTTAAGGGTAGTGTTGAGTCGCCTAAAGGCTGAGAGTTTGAAGGCCAAATTAGACAAATGTGCGTTCTTTCGGGAGGAAGTCCATTATCTGGGGCATGTGATTTCTGCCCAGGGGGTGGCGACGGACCCTGGTAAGATAGAGGCCGTTACTCAATGGCCTCGTCCATCAACTGTGTCTGAGCTGCGGACCTTTTTGGGCTTTGTGGGCTATTATAGGCGCTTCGTAGAGGGGTTTGCAAAGCTGGCTGCCCCATTGCACAAATTGGTCACCGAGGTAACTGGGGGGAAGTCGGGTAAGAAAAGTAAGCAAGGCTTGATTGATGTCTGGTCTACTCAGTGCGAGGAGGCATTTGGGACCCTCAAGCACCGGCTTACGACGGCACCCATTCTGGCCTATGCAGATTTCGCTAAACCATTTATTTTAGAAGTGGATGCCAGCCATGTTGGGTTGGGTGCGATACTTTCACAAGAAGTAGATGGTAAGGTTCGTCCCGTCGCTTATGCGAGTCGTACCCTTAGGCCGGCAGAACGTAATACAGCCACATATAGCTCAATGCGATTGGAGTTTCTGGCCCTTAAATGGGCTATGACCGAAAAATTTCGCGAGTACCTTCTGGGTAATAAATGTGTCGTGCGAACTGATAATAACCCGTTAAGTCACTTGGCAACTGCTAAGCTTGGCGCTACGGAGCAGAGGTGGGCAGCTGAATTAGCAGTGTTTGACTTCGAGGTCCAATATCGATCGGGCCGATCCAATCAGAATGCAGATGCATTGTCTCGTCAAACTGTAGCTAACCGTGAGGGTTGTGACAACTGGTCTTTAGGACTGGTTGTGCCGGAACTGTTACGACGAGCTACACCGTCGGAGCCTGTGAGGTTGATACATTCTGGGGCAGTTCAGGCGTTGCCAAGCCGTTCTGGTCCGGATATAAGTGCTTTACAGGAGGCTGACCGCGACATTGAACAGGTGTGGAGCTTGTGGAGACAAAAGCGACGCCCTGGGCCTATGGTGAGACAAAGTATGTCTAAATCTGCTTTAACTCTTCTCCAGCAATGGGACCGCTTGGTGGAGGAAAGGGGCCTGCTGTATCGAAGAGTGTTCCGGCCGGATGGCGGAGAAGAGGTATTACAGTTAGTGTTGCCAGGAATTTTAAAATCTGAGGTTCTGGGTCAGCTTCATCAAAAGCACGGGCACCAGGGCATCGAGCGTACACTTGAGCTTGTGCGACAGCGATGTTACTGGCCGGGAATGGCTGCTGATGTTACTCACTGGGTCCAGGGATGCGAGCGGTGTCAGTTGGCCAAGGCTGCTCCTCCGATAGCTCGAAGCTATATGGGGCACCTTTTGGCTTCTAGGCCTAATGAAATCGTGGCAATGGATTTCACCGTCTTAGAGCCATCACGTGCAGGACAGGAGAACGTATTGGTATTAACGGATGTATTTAGTAAGTTCACTGTGGCGATTCCAACCTCCGACCAGAGGGCAGAGACTGTTGCCCGAGTGCTGGTGGAGGAGTGGTTCTTCAAGTTTGGGGTTCCTGGTCGGATTCATTCCGACCAGGGCCGCAACTTTGAGGCCGTGTTGATCCAACAGTTATGTAGTTTCTATCAAGTGAACAAGTCTCGTAGCACCCCGTACCATCCAGCAGGGAACGGCCAGTGTGAACGATTCAATCGTACCCTACACAATTTGCTGCGAACCTTGCACCCTGGGCGAAAGCGAGACTGGGCATCCTGTTTATCGCAGGTACTTTTCTGCTATAATACAACCCCTCATCAAGCTACTGGCGAGAGCCCTTATTTTCTAATGTTTGGGCAGGAACCTAGGCTGCCGATAGATTTCTTGCTGGGCCGTGTACAAGAACCAGCTGCGGGTAAAGTGCACCATTGGATCGAGGAGCATCAGGCACAGTTGCAGGTGGCCTTTGAGAGTGCTCGTGAACGATTGCGGGTTAGAGCGGCTCACCGTAAAGCGACCCATGATCGGCAGGTACGTGAATTGCCTTTGCAGGAAGGGCAGCAGGTGTACCTGCGCGATCATTCAGTACGGGGCCGTCATAAGATCCAAGATTTATGGGGCTCGACTGTGTACCAAGTTATAAGGGCACCCCGTGAACCTGGGGGTGCGGTATATACAGTGGCTCCAGTGGGAGACTTGAGTAAGATCCGTCATGTACATCGGTCACTATTGAAGCCTCAAATTGTTAGTGAAGTATCTGAGGAACTGCCTGACATGCCGAACGAGTTGCCAGCTCAAGTGGTGGCCGAGGAAGAGCAGGAAGAGGATGTCGATTTGGGTTATGTGAGGTCGGAAGTTCTTCCGGTAGTTCAGGAAGGAACTGCCGTGGGTACCTCAGAGTTGGGAGTGGTGACTGCCGCTATGCCACTTTATGACACCTCTGTTTCATTGGGAGTGGATAGTGGGGGTCAAGATATGAGTCAATTAGCGGTGCTCCCAGCTGCATCTGTGGGTTTACCCAAAGTGACTATGATTCCACGTCGAACAATACGTCAGGGGGCTGGTGAACATTCTAATAGGCACCACCTTCCACGAGCGGTTGGAAGGGTGGAACCTGGAGTGAGTAACCCTTTGGGACAGGGGTCCCACTCGGTTGTAGCCTTGTTTCGACCATGGTATTGAATCTTCTGAGTGCAAGGGCTTGTGGTAATTGTTTCACCGTCGGGACGACGATGAGTAAGTGGGGGGTGGATTGTGGCAGTAGGCGTTCACCCCTCGTATTATCACTCGTCTGGATAGTAATTTGTAATCAGTCCCAAGGGCGGTAAATGATCGTGTGTTGCCGGGGAGGGCAGTATGTGACGTCATGTCATTATCTCTTTCCGGGGTGTTGTGTATGAGTTGAGAGTGGACTGAGGAAATAAACGGCGGATCGTCTGCAGCGCTCGTTTTGTGAGCTCGTAGTGAAGCGGAGGAGGTTTGTGATTTCATAACTGCCAGCCTCAGGTGTTTTCCATAGACCTGAGTAAGGTTGTGGTGGGTTGTACGTCGTCGTTCTTTGTACGGGACGAGTGAAGCGGAGGCTTGGTGCAGCGCGACGCACCGAACATTTGCGATCGTTACTGCTGTTTGCTCATCTGGCGCTCATAGAGACGCGCTGCTGCGAGTGCATGCTCCGTGCACTGTTTTGCTGCCCGGCTATTTGGCCCTAATGACGATTAACGTTACTGTGACACTGTTTTAACAACACCTTTCACTATCTGCCTGTTATTTCACTAGAGCCAGCGTGGACCGGTATTGCTGGTTGACGTTATCACTCAGAATATCGTGAGTTGCCCGTGGTGCTGGATGCTCAGTATAAGTCATCACTGTTCATTTTGTTTTTTGTTTAGTTTGTTAATTTAAGTTGATGTATCCTGTGTGTTTATGTATGTGATGTTTGTTGTTTTTGTTTTTATTTATTTTGTATGTTTAGTAGGCCCTACTCTGTTTCTCTTGTTTGGCCTTTGCGGCCCAGTATGAAGTACAGACGTTTGGTCTGAATGTCTTAAGGCCTGCAGGAGACTTTACATTTTTCACAAATGTACCCTGAATATCAGAGGTGTGTACGTATTACAGAGCCATATTGAACCGTGACCGGCCGGTGCGTATTTCTCTATTTTTGTATCTGCGTACTGTTTCTTGTTCCTGGACATGAAAATTGTGTGTTTGGGCCTAATTGTGACTGATTCAGATTTATATATTGTATTTGTTTGATTTGTGGAGGATTGTTCCTCCCTTCTGTATATTGTTTTTCATGTTTTCTATTGTGGTCTGTGTCTTACGTGTATGTTCTGTGTTATAGAATTGGGACGGCAAGGAGACAAAGTGCAGCGGTCCTCATCTTGGTGGTGGTACTGTGGAGTGTTTTGCGGTGTCACGGAGGGTGTGTGTGTGTGTGGCGTGAGTGCACATGTGCTTGCTGTGGTTTTCTCTTTAGGAGTGTAGTGCCCTTCGGGGGTGAGTGATCTCGACTGCCGGACCAATTCTTAAGGGAAGAACGTGTCATTGTTCATTGTGATCTATTGATTTTGACTGTTTGCTCAATTTCATGAGTGGTTACTTGACCTGTTTAATTAATCTTAACTTAATAAATGTTTTACTATTTGTATAAAACCCCTGTCTCTTGCCTGTCTCCAACCGATGCGAACCTGTAAGCCTTATGTGCTGTGAGTTTGATTTGGGTGATTCCCTGGTATAAAGCCCCCAGGGTGGCGTAGTGTTTTTTTTTAAATATTACTTTTGTGCTTTTGCACTGTAATCAATTCTGTGTCCTCTGCACACTGCGCTCTTGCCACATTTACATGCCGTTGGTCATGTCTTTGGTCATGTCTTTGGTCCGTGTTGTGTTCATATATAAATATCGAACCGCACCAGTGTTCGCTTGGAAGCGGAGCGAGACCCATCTTTTTAGCGGTCTCTGTCCGCTTGTTTAGTGCACACCAGGGTTCGGATGGCAGCATTCACATATGTTCAAATGAACCGCACAAACTGAGCAATCGCACCAGGGTTCGATTTAATGCAACCAAACATGACAAGTGTGAACGCACCCTTAATGTCTTCTTTTATCTTCAGTTGATTTTAATCTAAAGCTGTGGCTGAAGTCAGGCTGATCGGTTGATGTTCTGCTTCTGTAAAGTCGTGTTGTGTCTGGATGATTTACCTCTTTGACTGTGAGATCTTCAGGTTTAACACTCCTTCGTTTCTTCCTGTTATAATGACAGACATTAATAGCATATGCATGAGTCTATTAAAATAACTGAAGTTCCCTTTCAGTCGGTCACGTTCGACGTACGTCAGAACTGAACCGACGAGTTGGGATCTGATTTCAGAGACCATCCACTTCGAGCCAAAGTGTATAAAAACGAGCCAATCGGAGATTGGCATGTGATCCACACAGTCCACGCTCCGCCCTGCAGTGCGGGTATAAATAAGGAAGTGGAATGCCAGATCAATGCTTTCAACTTCGGAGCCGAACAGTAGTGTTTGCTGTTCCCACGAAGAGTGTTAAAATTGAGTCTCGTGAGAGAAGGAGAACTACCAGTGCGGGTGAAACGACGCTTCAGCGAGTGAGCGACAGCTGCAATTGCTTGCATTCAAAAAAGAGCTTTTTGTTGGTTCGCTGGGCATTTTTTCCAAACTTGAGTGCCACACACAGGCTTGCACTGTGGACTGTGTGCTGGCCGCCGTCATCTCCCTGAGTGCTTCAGCACATCTAAAAGAGCAGTTTTTCCATTCTAAAAGAGCAACACGGTTTGACCTAGGGCTGGGCCATATGACGAAATATATCGTCTGGACGATAGAAAATGTCTATCGTTTTATATTAGGTTCTATCGCTTACGCCACGATAAGGCGTTTACGGCAGAATTTTACATCAAGATGCATCTCACGCCACGGCATGCCCATGCACGCTGCAATACATAAACAAACATGGAGGAAGACGGTAGTAGACGCGGTTCAGACCAGGGTAATTCTCAGAGTAATTATGCCAGAGTCTGAACAAACTTCAGACACAGACGCTGCAACAGGCTTTTACGCGTGGCACACCATATAGCCATATATTGAAATATTTTAATGGCAGGTGTAGGGATGGCGAAAACTAAACATTTTCTTGACCGACCACCGAGCCTCATTAGCCGGTTGAAACCGGTTAACCGATTAGTTTAAAATATGCTGCACTATTTGAAATAACAGCCACGAGCCGCGCACACTCTCTCTCTCTCTCTCTCTCTCTCTCTCTCTCTCTCTCTCTCTCTCTCTCACACACACACACACACACACACACACACACAAACAGACACGCACTGTCCTATCGCTGCCGCCTCCCTTCCACCCACGTTACTTTTTTTAAATCCCCCACAGCGCGAAACACGAGTCCTGCAAACGCGCCGCCGAGGAGCTTGTTTGTAATCTGAGGACAATGGCTCCTTAGTTTTGAAATGGTTTGGGTACAAGGTGATCGTGTTGAAAATAAAGGCATTTGTCTAGTGTAAGAAGCTCATTTGAAACATTGCCGTGGCTCATTTAAGAAAATGACAGCTCCGAAGAGACGCCGCTTTAGTTCGAGGTAGTGCTAACAATAATAAAGAAAGACGATCAACACCTTATGTGTTACCACTGAATATAGATGTAAAATATTTCCAAAAGTAAGCCCATTTTAAGCGAAATGCACGCTTCATACTGTCGTCTGCCCTGGCTCTAACCTCAAATGTGTTTTAGCCTGTTTACTTTTTGCAAACCTTGTGAGCGCTCAAACCCAAACGCTGTGACCTCGCGTCAAATGTTTTTATTGGTTTATTAAGTACAAACTGGCGAGTTATGACAAATTGAGTGCGAGGGATATGTTCACTTCACACAAAAAGATTTTGGAATGAGATGGCTAATTGTAGTAGCATTTAGTCCACTGTATTTAGAGTATTTAGCCTAATTTAGAGATCACTTTTTTTTTCTTTTTTTTTTACCGACAACTTTGATCGGTTAACCTTGATACGGTCAACCATCGGTCAAACGGTCATCGGTTAACATCCCTAGCCAGGTGTTAACTTTACTAACTGTCTTGCTTGGAAAAAAAAGGTTCTAAATAAAATAAAAATGTAGTCCATACTACCTTTATTTGTTTTGTATATCATTTCAAACTGCATTTCCACATTGCAATTTTGTATAGACTATTCATAAACTGAATCAACAGAAAAATTGCTATATCGTTATGTATATCGTTATCGGGATATCAAATGAGCTATACTGGGATATGACATTTTGGCCATATCGTCTAGCCCTAGTTTGACCCTATGTCTTTTTCAAGATGTCATTCAAACCATGCATTTCTGGAATGCAACTGTTTCCTGTCCTCGTTGATGGCCACGATCGTATGTGAGATTGCGATCGTGGGTGATTCATGTTCTCGCAGAAGAACATGGTCACGTCGGCGCATTGTTCATCTCACCCTTCTCATAAAAGGCTTGAGTGTTCAGCGCGCCGTGTGCCGTTGAGCGGCCGGCTGACGGCGGTGGTTGTCACAATAACCAGCGCGTGTCAGTCGGCGCTCTAGATGCATGGTCGAGACTATGAAACCTCAGATGGGGTCGAGTCCCTTCGCCTATCCCCCGATCTAGTTCATTTTCTGGTGTTACTGGAAAAGGGCTACTTTGGCTGATAAGCGCTGGTGGCCTGAGGATTACAGTGGGAATTCCCCGCCGGGTAAATCCCTTCGGGCCCCCACTCCTCTATTGCATCAAAAGCATGCTGAGACTCTGTTCATGGGTGGTACGGATACTCTCATGAGAACGTGAACACGTCAGGGCATTGTTCGCCTTGCCTTTTTTCATAGTGGCTTGAGCGTTCAGTGCGCTGTGTGCTGTTCTGACGGCCACGTTCACTGTCTCACATGCCTGCTTGTAGTGAGAGATGGAATCACTGATCCTAGAAGAGAAAGGGTCTTAGCGTTTCATTTTTTGCTCTGGCAGAGGAGAGATGTCAATTGCTGCATCGGAGAGAGGGAAATATGGAGTGCCATAAGGGCCAAAAATGAAAAGAAAAGTATTGTTTTCCCTCTTTCACTGCCCTCTGCCCTGCACGCACGAGGGTAGTCCCAGCCCAGGGGTTGTGCAGGAACTGCATGCGGTGTTGGACCTCGCCCTAGGGGCGACGAAAATCACTGCACGCTCCCTGGGTCAGGCGATGTCCACACTAGTGGTCCAGGAACAGGGGGCTAACCTGGCAGATATGCGTAAGAAAACCCTGTCTGTCGGGCTGGCCTCCTCGGCGACGCCATCGAGAACTTTGCCCAGCAGTTCTTGGTGGCCCAGAAGCAGATGGAGGCGTTGCACCAGGGTGCCGACGACCAGCTGCTCGGTCGTCGGTCGCAGCGCCTCTGCCGGCTTGTCGCCGAGGGCATCCCCTCCTGCGTCTGCCTCCACCCTGCTAGAGCCGAGCAGCAGCCTCCACTGGAGGAGCAGGGTGCCGGGTGCGAGGGAGGTGCCCAACCCGTCCAGGGTCCCGCTAACCGGCAGGCAAGCACAAGGGGATGCGGCCCTGAGACGGACAGGCTGGGGAGAGCAGGAGCTGCTCGGGGGGAGGTGATATTTGTATCCCTCCCCCACCCCCCTGGAGGAGGACTGCGGGGCCCTGACTGGTTAACATTTCTGCCACTGGCTCTCCGGAGTCCAGGGGTACCCACATTTTCAGAGCAGTTTCCTTTCTCTCTGGGCCTCAAGAGGGCCAGGTTGGAAGTGTGCGACGCCCCCGGGCCTTGCTGCTTCTTTCCTCCCCTCCCTCGCCAGGGGGCAGTAGTGTGGGCATCGAGACAGCCCCTGGGCCTCCTCACCCACACTCTGCCCCAACCTGGAGTACTCGGACAACACTCTGGGCCGCCTTTGGGCCTCCCGAGTAGGGTCTGAGTGCCCCACCTCCCTGCCTTCGGGCAGCAGGCAGCAGGGTGGGCTTCGAGGATGCCTCTGGCCTTCTCACCCACTCTCTGCCCCTCCCGGGAACACTCAGATAACACTCTGGGCTGCCCACGGGCCTCCCGAGTCGGGTCTGATTCTCCCACCACTCTGCCTCCGGGCAGCGAGCAGCCGAGTGAGCTCAAGGACGCCTCCGGGCCTTCTCACCCACTCCCTGCCCGCACCAGGAGTACTCGCACGACACTCCGGGCCTCCCGAGTCGAGCCAGAGCACTCCATTGCGCTGCCCCACCCCGGGCATGTCTGTGGTGCCGTTGGTCCAGCGGGTATGGTCCCTGGAAGTGTGGCTACAGCTCCCTTGACCATCCCGTTGGCTCATCAGTACCATCAGACTCGGCTACGCGATTCAGTTCGCTCGCCGGCCACCCAAGTACAAGGGCGTCCTCTTCACCTCAGTGCGAAGCAGCGATGCTCGAGTCTTGCGGTCAGAGATCAAGGTCCTACTGGCGAAGGACGCGATCGAGCCGGTTCCTCCAGCCGAGATGAAGACAGGGTTCTACAGTCCCTACTTCATCGTGCCCAAGAAAGGGGGTGGGCTACGGCCAATCCTGGACCTGCACGTCCTGAATCGGGACCTGCACAAGCTCTTGTTCCGGATGTTAACGCAGAAACGCATTTTTCAATGCATCTGTCCCCAGGATTGGTTCGCAGCGATCGACCTGAAGGACGCGTTCTTCATGTCTCGATTCTCCCTCGACACAGACCGTTCCTACGTTTTGCGTCCGAGGGACGGGCATACCATTACAAGGTCCTGCCCTTCGGGCTGTCCCTGTCGCCTCGCGTCTTTATGAAGATCGCGGAGGCAGCCATTGTTCCACTCCGAGAACGCAGCGTTCACATTCTCAACTATCTCGATGACTGGCTCATTCTCACCCAGTCTCGGGAGCAGTTGTGCGAACACAGGGACATGGTGCTCAGTCACCTCAGCCTATTGGGCCTTCGGGTCAACTGAGAGAAGAGCAAGCTCTGTCCTACTCAGAGAATCTCTTACCTCGGTATGGAGCTGGATTCGGTCAACCAGACTGCGCCTCATGGAGGAGTGAGTCAGGTCGGTGTTGAACTGCTTGAATATGTTCAAAGGCAGAACAGCGGTCCCACTGAAACTTTTTCAGAGGCTCCTGAGGCATATGGCATCTGCAGCCGCGGTGATGCCGTTCGGATTGCTTCATATGAGACCGCTCCATCACTGGCTTCATGGCCGAGTCCCGAGGTGGGCGTGGCGGAACAGTACCGGGTCCCAGTGACTCCGTACTGCCGCCAAACCTTCAGTCCTTGGTCAGACACAACGTTTCTCCGGGCCAGGGTGCCCTTAGAACAAGTGTCCAGGCATGCTGTGCACGGATGCCTCATCCATGGGCTGGGGGGCCATGTACAACGGGCATGCAGTTGCAGGTCTGTGGACGGAACCGCAATTGCATTGGCATATCAATTGCCTCGAGTTGCTAGCAGTACACTTGGCACTGCGCCGCCTCAAGGGGCTGCTGCGTGGCAAGCGTGTACTGGTCCGTATGGACAACATGGCAGCCGTTGCGTACATCAATCGTCAGGGTGGTCTACGCTTCCGTTGCATGTTCCAACTCGACCCCCACCTGCTCCTGTGGAGTCAGAAGCAGCTGAGGTCGCTTCGGGCCATTCATGTCCCTGGTGCGCTCAACCAGACAGCCGACGAGCTCTCTCGGCAGCCAGCACCTCCGAGAGAGTGGCGACTCCACCCCCAGGCGGTCCAGCTGATATGGGACCGGTTCGGAGCCACACAGGTAGACCTGTTGCCTCTCCGGACTCGACCCATTGCCAGTGGTACTATTCCCTGACCGGGGGTACCCTCGGCACAGATGCACTGGCGCACAGCTTGCCCCGGGACCTACGCAAGTATGCGTTTCCCCCAGTGAGCCTTCTTGCACAGACTCTGTGCAAAGTCAGGGAGGACGAGGAGCAGGACTTGCTAGTTGCGCCGTATTGGCCCAACCGGACCTGGTTCCCAGAACTTACTCTCCTCGCGACAGCCCCTCCTTGGCCCATTCCCCTGAGGAAGGACCATCTTTCTCAGGGACGGGGCACTCTATGGCACCCGTGTCCAGACCTCTGGAATCTTCATGTCAGGTCCCTGGACGGGACACTGAGGTTCTAGATGGACTACCACAAGCAGTCGTAGATACCATCTCTTCAGCTAGAGCCCCCTCTACTAGGCGCCTCTATGTACTGAAGTGGAACCTGTTCGTTGAGTGCTGCTCTTCCTGCCGGGAAGACCCCCGAAGGTGTTCGATTGGTGTCGTGCTTTCCTTCCTGCAAGACGGGTTGGAGCGAAGGCTGTCTCCCTCCACCCTCTAAGTGTACGTCGCCGCAATAGCGGCATACCACGACGCAGTTGAAGGTAAGTCCGTGGGAAAGCACAACCTAATCTAATTCCTCAGAGGTGCGAGGAGACTAAATTCTCCTCGTCCAACCTCGATACCCTCTTGGGACTTGGCTCTAGTGCTCAGAGCACTTCAGAGCCCTCCCTTCGAGCCTTTGGAGTCAAGTGAGCTTAAAATCTTGTCAATGAAGACAGTGCTCCTGACTGCATTGGCCTCTATCAAGAGGGTAGGGGACCTGCACGCACTTTCGGTCAGCGAATCGTGCCTAGAGTTCGGGCCTGGTAACTCTCACATTATCCTGAGACTACCACTCCTTTCCAGGACCAGGTGGTGAACCTGCAAGCACTGCCTTCGGAGGAGGCAGACCCAGTCCTGGCTTTGCTGTGTCCGGTCCGTGCTCTTCGCGCTATCATTGACCGTACCCAAAGCTTCGGACCTCAGAGCAACTCTTCGTCTGTTACGGAGGCCAGCAGAAGGGAAAGGCTATCTCCAAGCAGAGGTTAGCCCACTGGATAGTGGATGCTATAGTCTTGGCTTACCAGTCCCAAGACGTGCCTTGCCCGTTCGGGTTGCGAGCTCACTCCACTAGGAGTGTAGCATCCTCCTGGGCGCTGGCTCAAGACGCCTCGCTGACAGACATTTGTAGAGCTGCTGTCTGGGCGACACCTAACACATTCGACAGGTTTTATAGCCTCCGTGAAGAGCCGGTATCTTCCCGCATCTTCGCCCCTGGTGGCCAGGAGCGCTAAGTGCCCGTTCTAAGTGTCGGCTTGCAAAGCCACTCCCGCCCTCTGGGCCGGATACGTGCGTTTATTGTCTCCGGTTGTGTTCCCCGGGAAACCGGCTAACCCTGTCGAGCTCCTCCGTCACCCCATGCGGTGTCAGACGTTGCAGACCGTCTGATGCTAGGCCTGCACCCGTATGCTTGAGGAACGTGGTTGTAGGCTGGGTTCCATATGTAGCGGTTCCCTCACGGCAACCCCATATGTGTGTTCCTCCATGGTACCAGCTACCCTTCAGGCTAGCCCTGTGTCTTTCCCTTGACAGAGCCCGCTCTGTCATCTCTGGGCATGTTCTTTCCCCCCTACAATTAGGTTGGAACCACCCCAGAGACTGCCATATGTTGCACTACCCTGCCAGGTTAGTCCTTATGTGTATTCCGCCACCACTCCTTCCCTGAAGGACGTGGCCCCGCAGCGTACCTTCTCCGAGAAAAGGTCGAGGGCCAGCATCCTGGCGTTTTCAATAGGGATCCCAATTCGTCGTTTCAGTTCTGACGTACGTTGAACGTGACCGACTGAAAGGGAACGTCTCGGTTACGTATGTAACCCTTGTTCCCTGAAGAAGGGAACGGAGACGTACGTCCTGTCGCCAGGTGCTGTGCTTCTGCTAGGAGCCCAGTCACGTATTCGGCTCCTCAGCTGAAAAAAGCATTGATCTGCCATTCCACTTCCTTATTTATACCCGCACTGCGGAGCGGAGCGTGGAATGTGTGGATCACATGCCAATCTCCGATTGGCTCGTTTTTATACACTCGAAGTGGATAGGTCTCTGAAATCAGATCCCAATTCGTCGGTTCAGTTCTGACGTACGTCTCTGTTCCCTTCTTCAGGGAACGTGGGTTACATACGTAACCGAGAAGATATGAATGCTGTTTTTAAAGATGAATGATAATTAACATTGGACTAAAAGTTGATTTATACAATCACTGCAGTTTTTTTTTATTGATCTTACATTATAAACATGATGATGAAGATGATAATGATGAAGAATAATCCTCCAGATGCCGCTGTGATCACGATCACATTCCTACCAGCACTATGATGAACTGAAAGAGGAAGATCTTCATGATTAACTCTCCAAACTGATGAATGATGTGAATATACAGGAGTGTGTTAATAAAAGCTTCACCTGTGACAGTTACAGCGTCTGATCTCTGAGATCCATGTTGATTGTGAGCCTGACAGTAGAAGCGTCCACTCTGTAGTGCACTGAAACTCTGTCCAGATCCAACAGCTGAGGCTTCATTCTCCTTAAACCAGCTGAAGTTCAGAGCAGGAGGGTTTGAATCACTGCTGCAGCTCAGAGTCACTGAATCTCCCTCCACTATTACACCAGATCCATTCATCAACACTGAGACACTCTTGGGTGGGTCTGCAAATGACAAATAAACCTTAAATCATCTCAATAAAACACAATCTCCAATCTTAAAAAGAACAAATGAATCTGTACTCACACGTGACATTGAGATGAACACCAGGCGATGTGTGAGTGTGTCCGTGTACAGCACAGCTATAGCTGCCTGCATCCTCTCTTCTGACTGACTGCAGCAGGAGTTCATTGTTTCCGTCTCTTCTCTCAGTTAATGGCTGTGAGTTTCTGGACCAGATGAATGTTGCTCTGTCAGTCAGAGTGCAGCTGCTTTTACATGTCAGACGGACTGAATCTCCCTCTGTCACTCTCTCAGGAGACTTCACCTGAAGATCTAAACACAACACACACATTATATCTAGTGCTGCTGTCATACACTGATTGAAGAAGAGATAAACCTCATGAAACTCACCTGTGACAGTAAGAGTCACTCCTGGTTTACCAAGCCATTTTCCACCAGGTTTATATTTATCAGTGATGAATCTGAAATAGTACACGTGTGAATCATTCAGTGTCACATGTCTCAGTCTGACGGTGCAGTTCTGCTGTTTATCTCCCAGATACTGAAGCCTCTGACTGTATTCAGTGTCATTAGACAGATCTGGAGGCTCTACACCCTTTACAGACTCTTTGGTCCAGAACACGTTCATGACCTGATATCCAGTAGGGTATGTATAAGAGCATCTCATTATCACTGTTGAGTCCTTTAGTGCACAGATGTGTGAAGGACTGTAACTCACACCCCAACCAGCACTAGAAACCCCTGAAACACAGAATTCATCACATTATGAACATGTTTTATTATCAGTTACAACACTGTGGAAACATGACAATTTTTTACTGCTTGAAAATAGTATCTCTTAACAGGAAATAGAAGCTCATCTTCTCAGAATTGAGTGACGGAGAGTGTTGCAGAGAAGCAGAAATAAATATACAGAGGCAGAGTGAAGAGAGAAGCAAGAGATAAGTCAAGAACAACACGATACACTCTCAGATAATGAAATATATAAAAAACCAGACTAGGAACATATTCAACCAGATGATCCTACAGTCAGTGTTCGTATCGCTGCCTGTCTGACAGACATTTCTGACTGGATGAAAGAGCATCATCTTAAACTCAATCTTGCAAAGACAGAATTACTTGTTTTCTCAACCAACCCAGCACTTCATCAAAATTTCTCCATTCAGCTTGGTTCATCGACCATAACTCCATCAAGGACAGCAAGAAACCTTGGAGTTGTGATTGATGACCAGTTAAACTTCACTGACCACATTACTGCAACAGCCCGGTCCTGCAGATTTGCTTTATACAACATTAGAAAGATTAGACCCTTCCTATCAGAACAGGCTGCACAACTCCTGGTTCAAGCTCTTGTTCTCTCCAGACTGGATTATTGTAATGCTCTTCTGGCTGGGCTTCCAGCATGCACTATCAAACCCTTGCAGCTGATCCAGAATGCAGCGGCGAGAGTGGTCTTTAATGAGCCGAAGAGAGCGCATGTTACGCCTCTCTTCATCAAACTGCACTGGTTGCCAATGGCTGCTCGCATCAAATTCAAGGCACTAGTTATCACCTACAAAACAACCTCTGGCTCGGCACCAATATACCTAAATTCACTTGCTCAGACTTACACACCCTCCAGAAGCTTGCGTTCTGCGAACGAGCGGCGCCTCGTGGTTCCATCCCAAAGAGGCTTGAAATCGCTCTCACGGACATTTTCCTGGACCGTTCCTACTTGGTGGAATGACCTGCCGATCTCAATTCGTGCTGCCGAGTCTGTAGCCATTCTTAAAAAACATCTTAAGACACATCTTTTCCATTTGCACTTGACCAATACAGAATAGCACTTACTGATCACCACAGCAACGACCAAAAGCGTACACTCCGGGATCATATCTACGTCTCTCATCCGGATTTGCGCCTTCAGGCGGGTATGTTACATAGTAATCATAACTATCAGAATCCAGTGTTCTGTATTTTGCGTACGTGAGTTTTTGTTGTAAATGGCTATTGCTGCGCGTTTAGCTAGAATACAAAAACCAACCCATTGGGCCACTGAATCTGCATTAACGACAACAGCTGGGGCAACAGCCTTAGTCCTAATGGGTTGTAGCTATCTTAGCTATCAAAATCCAGTGTTCGGCACTGTGCGGACGTGAGTTTTTGTTGTAGATGTCTGTCTTTAAAAAAAAAAAAAAAAAAAAAATTGTGTATTGTGCTAATTAATTGAGATTTCTTACAGCTCTTACAGGTTTTTGGCCTTGTCTGTTCCGTTGCTTCTATTACTCTCCCCTTTTTTGTAAGTCGCTTTGGATAAAAGCGTCTGCTAAATGATTAAATGTAAATGTAAATGTAATCAAAATACACAGTAGCATTAAAATGAGAGTCTTGTAGCTTTTAGTTATTGTCCATCAGCTCTGAGCTCATTTATATGCATGTGAACTGAAACATATTTAACACACACACATTCACTTCTGGAGCCAAAATGTTCACGATCTGGTGCTACAGTGATTTCCGTCCAATCAAAAGCTCTGAACAATGAGAAAGTCCCTCCCCTTAAACCAAATGACACTGACTAGAAGAAAAAGACTGTTGGACATTTCTAGAAGGGACAAACAAGTTCAACCCAAATGTTCTGTTTCAAAGGGAAATATGTGAGTGGAGGACAGAAGGAAGTGTTGATCAGCCGCTCATGAGGCCTTTAGTAAAACATCAGAGTGTTTGTAATGTGAATGTAACAGAGACTCACCGTGAATCATGAGCAGAAAGATCAGAGGAAGAGGAGGAGCCATTCTGACCGACATCAGCATAAAATACATCTATAATACAGCATTAAACATCACTCATATACTCATAAACAGTGTGTGTTCATCACCCTAAACAGCTCTTAGTGTTAGTGAGATCTTTGCACATCTGGAGATTATTAATGCTCAACATCAGTGTGTGTGAATGAACTGATCATTAGATGAACAGAAGATATTTCTCATGTCAGGAATCATGTGTTATATGAGCTTCATCTATAGAAATAATCATCAGTTTTCATTTAAGTAAGAGTGTGTTTGTCTTACCGTGTTGAAGCTCATCAGATCAACAGCAACTGAACGACTGACGGTTTAACACACGCTCTTTTAGCTTCAGGCTGATGGACTGTGTGTGGTTAACACTGATATTACAGAAATATCAGCGTCGCTTCCTCAACAAGAGAACAACATCACTAAATTAAAACTAACTAACTACAGAATAATATATTTGTAAGTTCATTTGAATATATTTAGAGGTGTTTAGAGAATAGGGTTGAGTAATCAGATGTTCTGATGGATATTTCACACTTATTATAAAGACTTGATGTTCCCTTTCGATGTGGTTCAATATCATTGCATCAGTAACTAGCCACGTTTAAATGCACACTTTTTTGTCATTCTGATTAAAATCATTGAAAATTTTTGTGGACTGTTTACATGAGACGTTATCCAAACTGATCTGGTGTTTACATGTGCTGACTTTCAATCGCAATCATTTTGTGAAATGCAGTTTGTCTGCCGGATCAAAGGGGGGTCGCACACCGGACGCGAAGTGCCGCGCCACGTCTCTAAAATTCAAACACAGTTTTCAACTGAGTGTAAGCACACCGGCGGCAGCATTCGGTGCCTGTATATAATTTATATTATATTTCCCTCACATTTGATTTGATCTGATCAATGTACTGATTTGACCCTGTGTGTTCACGGATGCAATAGCAACTCTCAACGTCCACCAGGACTTATACGGTTTTATAAAAGCTATTTATATGTTGTAAAGTATAATAATCATCTCAGAAAAATTAATTCTTCTGTCAGTTGAAGTAAAAAGTGCCTGGGACAAATGCTGTCAAGATTAGGGTGTAGCCAGGCTATATGTCTGTGTCATTATGCCAACATTATCTTCATAACTTCATATTACAACTTAATTAAAAGCGCGAGATCCGAGCCAAGGACCTTTGTTGACTTTCTCCCCTTGAGAAGAAGCCAACATGAGCAGATACTCTCGATAGTGCATGTTGCACATCGGGAATTTTATGAATGAACACTGTCAGCTCCTTTTTTACTAGAGCTGACCGTGCAGCATTCGCCACTCTAAACAAACAACACATTAATCGTGTGTATCCCCACTCGTAAGCGAGGGTAGGGAGGAACACACAATCAAAAATGCTGTCTGCTCACCATTATATCTCCTCTCTATATGCATTTCTTATGCTCGTTCTTTTTTGGACAAACAACAATAAATAGACAAAGACAGTTTGACACAGAGCGCTTGCTGAAGACATCAGAAGCTGACATCATTTGGGTCAGGGGTGCTTTATAGTTTTCTGGTCAATGACGTCACCCGTCTATGTTCCGTCACGCCATTGGACTGATTTCATGAGTGCTTCATGACACGGTCACGCAGAAGCGTTCTCGCAGCGTTCCTACACAGTGTCTCGTTCCCTCTCAGGGAACCATGGTCACATACGTAACCTGAGACGATTCAATGATTTATGCTAAGCTTTGTTAAAAGTTCTGCCACCAGATCCAGAGATCGGCTAAATGGACTTTCAACACTTTTACCATATATTAAATAAGGAAGGTGATCAGCCAAAACTTTATTCGTCTGAAAGAAATATGTCAAATACAGATGTGATGTCTTGAGAGTGAGTAAATTATGGGATATTTTTCATTTCTGTGTGAACTCCTTGAGATCTTCCATTGTAACCCGTGGTGGTGAAGTGTTTTTCAGTCACAAGATGGCTCCAGAGAGTGGAAGACAGCGGAGTAACACGTTAAGCATATAAGTAGTACCGGTCAAGATAACTCGCAGTACCCGGATGAGCGGTGTGCTATTCAACTTTGGCGGTTGTTATCTGGGAATAACATACCGCTGGAATGGGCGATTGACCAATCAGGATCAAGTATTCCACAGAGCCGTGTAATAAGCAGGTTTATTGAGGCATTGGCCCTAGTTATAAAAACATACAAAGTAAAACACGAAGAGGGAATTCTTCATAAAATACAGAATACAACATAAAACATAACAAAACGAAGGTATTTTAATAAGAAGTGCAGATATTACTGGATTGTTTTCTTTAGATTATGCCAAAACAATCTCTATTATTTTATTATGCAAGAGTTACAAACTGCCTATTTTATTTTCATAAGTATAAATGACATTCTTTGGCTTGACTTCAGATGAGAGTGTGATTTATGAGATGTGATCAACATTGTTCAGATTGTGATTTTATTTCTCTCTTAAGTAATTGGATTAGTAAACTTACGCCCAAAACTGAATACCAAAAATACTGATATATAATACAGAGCAATATAGTATATGAATGACCAAAGTAATCTATATTAATAAATGATTCAACTTAAAAAGAGACTAATAAAAAGACATTCTTTGATGTCTGAACACCGGCTTCATGACGGTCTGTCACTCACTTGACGCTGCTGTAGATCACTGAGGGCTCTTCCACAGTTTGAACAGTTGATCGCCTAAAACACAAATCAAAAATAAATACAAAGTTACAGCTGATATGATCTGTGCTGGTTAAACTGATGCTGGTTAAGATGGTGCTGGTTAAACTGGTACAGGTTAAACTGGTACAGGTTAAACTGGTGCTGGTTAAGTCTGTGCTGGTTAAACTGGTGCTAGTTAAACTGGTAATGGTTAAGTTGGTGCTGGTTAATTTGGTGCTAGTTAAGTTGGTGCTGGTTAAGATGGTGCTGGTTAAGCTGGTGCTAGTTAAAGGGGCGGTGAAATGCTGTTTCATGCATACTGAGCTTTTTACACTGTTAAAGACTTGGATTCCCATCCTAAACATAGACAAAGTTTCAAAAACTAATGTTGGACGTTTGATGGAGTATTTCTGTGTTAAAAATACTCCTTCCGGTTTCTCACAAGTTTCGGCGAGTTTTTTTCGAGTATGGGTCTATTTGACGTTAAATAGAGCGGAAGGTCCTTGTATGGGCCGTACGGGCTCTTCTCCCGGAAGGGTGCGCGCGCGTCACTAGAGCGAGAGAGGAAATGCACGCTGTAAACAGTCTCTCAGCTGCAGATCCAGTCGTCCGTGAACACTTATGTGGCGCGCCGTGCTCCACTTTATTCCTATGGGTGACGTCGAGCGACTTCAGCGCTTCAGCACAGCATTCCGGGAAGGCAGCGCTGCATTTGAACCGATTTGAACGCAGAAATGACGGGAAGCTTCAAGGCATCGCTTCAGTCGCGTCGCAAAGTGGATTTCCACGGTCACTGCTGTCACAGGACTTCACCAAATCATACCAAAGAAGTGTGTTTTTGACAGAGCGGTCCTGCTTTGGAAGATGCCGGTGAGTAAATCAACTTCAAATGTCTCTGCTATTGGCTACCGTCGCATGAGTAAACATCAGTAAACGATAAGATCGCGTGCTTCGTCATTCAAATGCGCTAACGGTCACTCCATTGTTGTTCTGTATAACGTTACACTAGTCTGACTCTGACGTGCAAAACCGTTTTGCTTGCTACCTCTAAGGTCTAGTCACATACAATAGTCCATAAACTGAATCATGTCCTCATAAACTGCACACAAAGGCCCCTAAATACAGTCCATACCACAGAGATGGACATCCTGATGTTGCCGTTTCTCCTGTTCAATTTATTTCAGCCTCAGATTTGATTGTGGATCATTATCTGTATTAGCTGAGATAGCGATGGGTTTCTCCACGCTTGAGGACGTCATCGCTTTGTTCGCAATCGTCATTCTTTAGCTCCGCCCACACGATACGCCTCCAGGCGCTCGTTTTTTTCCGGAAAGACTCGGTACAGCCCATATTTCTTTTATAAATATGATAAAACTAAAGACTTTTCGGAGATATGAAGGATGCAATACTACTCTATAGGTACTCAAGATTGACATGAGATTGACTGAAACTGAGTGTTTCACCCCCCCTTTAAGATGGTGCTGGTTAAACTGGTGCTAGTTAAGTTGGTGCTAGTTAAGTTGGTGCTGGTTAAGTTGGTGTTGGTTAAATTGGTGCTAGTTAAACTGGTACTGGTTAAGTTGGTGCTGGTTAATTTGGTGCTAGTTAAGTTGGTGCTGGTTAAGATGGTGCTGGTTAAGCTGGTGCTAGTTAAGATGGTGCTGGTTAAACTGGTGCTAGTTAAGTTGGTGCTAGTTAAGTTAGTGCTGGTTAAGTTGGTGTTGGTTAAATTGGTGCTAGTTAAACTGGTAATGGTTAAGTTGGTGCTGGTTAATTTGGTGCTAGTTAAGTTGGTGCTGGTTAAGATGGTGCTGGTTAAGCTGGTGCTAGTTAATATGGTGCTGGTTAAACTGGTGCTAGTTAAGTTGGTGTTGGTTAAATTGGTGCTGGTTGAGTTGGCGCTGGTTAAGTTGGTGCTTGTTAAGTTGGTGCTAGCTAAGTTGGTGCTGTTTAAGTTGGTCCTGGTTAAGTTGGTGCTTGTAAAGTTGGAGCTGGTTAAGTTGGTGCTGGTTAAACTGGTGCTTGTTAAGTTGGTGCTGGTTAAGTTGGTGCTAGTTAAACTGGTTCTGGTTAAACTGGTGCTAGTTAAACTGGTGCTGGTTAAACTGGTGCTGGTTAAGTCTGTGCTGGTTAAGTTGGTGCTAGTTAAACTGGTGCTGGTTAAGATGGTGTTGGTTAAGTTGGTGCTGGTTAAGTCTGTGATGGTTAAGTTGGTGCTGGTTAAGTCTGTGCTGGTTAAGTTGGTGCTGGTTAAGTCTGTGCTGGTTAAGTTGGTGCTAGTTAAACTGGTGCTGTTTAAGTCTGTGCTGGTTAAGTTGGTGCTGGTTAAGTAGGTGCTGTTTAAGTCTGTGCTGGTTAAGTTGGTGCTGGTTAAGTCTGTGCTGGTTAAGTTGGTGCTGTTTAACTTGGTGCTGGTTAAGTTGGTGCTAGTTAAACTGGTGCTGGTTAAGTCTGTGCTGGTCAATTTGGTGCTAGTTAAACTGGTGCTGGTTAAGATGGTGCTGGTTAAGTTGGTGCTGGTTAAGTCTGTGCTGGTTAAGTTGGTGCTGGTTAAGTAGGTGCTGTTTATGTCTGTGCTGGTTAAGTTGGTGCTGGTTAAGTCTGTGCTGGTTAAGTTGGTGCTGTTTAAGTTGGTGCTGGTTAAGTTGGTGCTGGTTAAGTCTCTGCTGGTTAAGTCTGTGCTGGTTAAGTTGGTGCTGGTTAAGTCTGTGCTGGTTAAGTTGGTGCTGGTTAAGTCTGTGCTGGTTAAGTTGGTGCTGGTGAAGTCTGTGCTGGTTAAGTTGGTGCTGGTTAAGTCTGTGCTGGTTAAGTATATGCTGGTTAAGTTGGTGTTGGTTAAGTCTGTGCTGGTTAAGTATATGCTGGTTAAGTCTGTGCTGGTTAAGTCTGTGCTGGTTAAGTCTGTGCTGGTTAAGTCTGTGCTGGTGAAGTTGGTGCTGGTTAAGTCTGTGCTGGTTAAGTCTGTGCTGGTTAAGTCGGTGATGGTTAAGTCTGTGCTGGTTAAGTCTGTGCTGGTTAAGTTGGTGCTGGTTAAGTTGGTGCTGGTTAAGTTGGTGCTGGTTAAGTCTGTGCTGGTTAAGTCTGTGCTGGTTAAGTCTGTGCTGGTTAAGTTGGTGCTGGTTAAGTCTGTGCTGGTTAAGTCTGTGCTGGTTAAGTCTGTGCTGGTTAAGTCTGTGCTGGTTAAGTCTGTGCTGGTTAAGTTTGTGCTGGTTAAGTCTGTGCTGGTTAAGTCTGTGCTGGTTAAGTTGGTGGTGATTAAGTTGTTTTTTTCTCACCTCACGGCATCATCAGGCTGATGAACTCCTATATCATCGTACTAACATTCATTATCCTCTGCTCTCTTCATCTCTTTCTTTCTGTGATGTTGGACAGTTGCGTACTGGACCTCCTCAGTATCTCTGGATTCAGGAGTTTTTCCTCTGAATCTTCTGGGTTTCACAGTGGCATACGGAGCATCATTGGCTGAATCCGGTTCAGAAAGAGGCTCGTCATGGACTGAAACTCTCTGAGACATGCCAGAATAGAGATAATTCTGAAATACAAGAAAATACATAATTATTATTAATCAAGATTTTATTTTTTGTTTATTTATTTTATTTTCTCAGTCTAGAGCAGTTTGTGTTAAACTTTTGAGATCAAGTGCCACATCCCAGAAGGCAGAGTAAGTCAATGTGACGTCAGGAAGACTTTGGACTCTAACTTATCCAACGTCAGTCAGACGTCATATTTCGGTTGAAAATGAAAACTGGGTTGATGTCTAAACCCAACGTTTGTTTGACGTCAAGCTCCAACATAAGATAGACATTTAATTTTGGTTGGAAAAAGCACTGCACTGTAAACAATTTTTTTATAAATGATAAAAAAGGGTGAAATGTGTGATCAGTGTTTGCTTTAGTTGGGTAGCGTGACTTAACTTTTTAACATTAGTTGTTCTCTTGCTGCTGTAACTGTGTTTGTTATGGCAAGAAGAGCAAAAAAAATATGATCAGAGATATTGTGTTACTTTATGATAAAGATATGATCATCATATAGGGGTCTATTTCACTGATGTCACCCAGAATTTAATCTTTTCAAACATGATAATTTTGTATTATTATTTATAGCAAGCCTGTAATTCTACATTATCGACTAAACATTTTGATTTCCAGCATCTATTAGACTCACTCAGACATCAATAATCAGCGTATGAATCTCAACAATGCTGACGTACTTAATGCCATTTCATACACTGATTCTTAATGTCTGTGTGTCTTTAAAACTTTTTGGTGCACAATCCCTCAGATTAGACACTGCTGGACAATCACAGGACTATTAAAATCAATAACGATAGATTAATAACATGAGATCTAAACACTTTATAAACTCTGAATATGATCAGTGAATCAAACACTACATCATGATGATCCTCATATCTCTGTTATCATCAAATAGTCAATATAATCTGAACACAATTTCTCTTGCAGTTTTTGCCATGTTAAAAGTTCAAGAGTCAAACTGATCTCCATAATGGTGACCCAATGTAAATAAAATATCAGCATCTAAGCCTCTGTTAATCTAAAAAAGATAAGATAATTGTGTAGATAAGAGCTTATTTCTGTCAAACAGAAATAAAGTCTATCTGGTTAGTAATGTGTGAAGCTTAGATTACGGCCCGGATAGTACTGCATAATTAAAGTGAATTTACAGCATAACTTTCAGTAATTATAGTGTAACTATAAAGTAAGTATATGGGAACAATATGTAATATTGGGGGAATAAAGGGGTAACTATCAGGAAAATTTACAAATTATTTATACTGTAAGTATTTTTTAATTAAGGGGTAATTATACTGTAAGTATTTTTTAATTAAGGGGTAATTATACTGTAAGTATTTTTTAATTAAGGGGTAATTATACTGTAAGTATTTTTTAATTAAGGGGTAATTATACTGTAAGTATTTTTTAATTAAGGGGTAATTATCCGTGTAGTTACGGGGTAAGTATGAATGTGCAGGCTGTAAATTAAAGTGGCTCTTGTTCTCCTCTTGTTTCGTGCATAAAAAAAAACGACAGCATCAGACATCCACATGACCAGTTTTTCGGCGCGCGCACGTCACGCTTGACCCTTCAAGTTACGTCAAGCGTGAAATCAACCCTCGCATGCACACGCAGATAACTGCTGGTCGGATGCGATATATTGTTATTTTTCTTACAAACACTCATCGTTTAACTTCAGAAGACATTGATTCATCCATTGGGATCGTATGGATTACTGTAGTTATTGCTGTATTTGCTGTTTGATGCCTTAACTCTTAGAAACCCAAATGAGTTTTAATTAGCAGAGATTATTTATTTATCTGTGTTCATCTGAGGAAATAAAGTCGTATACATCTCGGATTACATGAGGGTAAAAGACGAGTAAACGGTGAGGATATTTCTGCACGCACTGTATTTTCAGTGTAACAGTAACAGAATACTAGCTAGACACGTGGGATCCTTCTTAAGATTCATCTGTGGCAAGGAAGAAAAAGAAGAGGAACAAGAGGAGGAGAGAAGCCAAGCAAGAGAAATGAATGTGCTCTAAATCTGTTTTTTTTTTAAGTTTTTATTTTTCATTTTTTAAATAAAGGTTTCTGAGTGATTTCAGATTGTATTTGTGTTTTTATTGTACTTACCCTGTAATTACATGAAACAAGAGGAGAACAAGAGCCACTTTAATTTACAGCCCGCACATCCATACTTACCCCGTAATTACACGGATAATTACCCCTTAATTAAAAAATACTTACAGTATAATTACCCCTTAATTAAAGAATACTTACAGTATAATTACCCCTTAATTAAAGAATACTTACAGTATAATTACCCCTTAATTAAAAATACTTACAGTATAATTACCCCTTAATTAAAGAATACTTACAGTATAATTACCCCTTAATTAAAGAATACTTACAGTATAATTACCCCTTAATTAAAAATACTTACAGTATAATTACCCATTAATTAAAAATACTTACAGTATAATTACCCTTTAATTAAAAATACTTACAGTATAATTACCCCTTAATTAAAAAATACTTACAGTATAATTACCCCTTAATTAAAAAATACTTACAGTATAATTACCCCTTAATTAAAAATACTTACAGTATAATTACCCCTTAATTAAAGAATACTTACAGTATAATTACCCCTTAATTAAAGAATACTTACAGGATAATTATCCCCTTAATTAAAAATACTTTCAGTATAAATAATTTGTAAATTTTCCTGATAGTTACCCCTTTATTCCCCCAATATTACATATTGTTCCCATATACTTACTTTATAGTTACACTAATTAACTATGTTACTGTGCTAATTAATTGAGACTTTTTACAGCTCTTACAGGTTGTTGGCCTTGTTTGTTTCGTTGCTTCTATTACTCTCCCCTTTTTTGTAAGTTGCTTTGGATAAAAGCGTCTGCTAAATGATTAAATGTTAAATGACACTATTATTACAGAAAGTTATGCTGTAAATTCACTTTAATTATACAGTACTTTCCGGGCCATAATCTAGAGCGTTACCGTGTACTTTTTTGGAGGGGTTTATTCCAAACAAAATTCAGTGTCTTACAGACGAGTCTACATCCTTCAGAAATATTTCACTGATTCACGCTGGATTGTAGGAGAAGAAAAGGACAGAATGAGTATCTGAAGTGAAACAATCACTGCTGATGTAAACATACTAATGATTATCAATCATATATTTGAATAATGTGTCACACCACCTGAGGGCGGTTGAGAAAACCGTTGAGGTTGAGAAAAAAATATTAGTTTTTGCTTCATTCTGTTGATAAAGACTTTGATAATGTTAGTTTCCCATCAGTCTCTTCAGTTTCAGTCTGAAACACAGATAACGGCTGATCGGTTGATGTTCTGCTTCTGTAAAGTCGTGTTGTGTCTGGATGATTTACCTCTTTCACTGAGAGATCTTCAGGTTTAACACTCCTCCGTTTCTTCCTGTTTAATGACAGACACAAAAATACGAATG
Organism: Pseudorasbora parva; assembly: GCF_024679245.1. NCBI lineage: Eukaryota > Metazoa > Chordata > Actinopteri > Cypriniformes > Gobionidae > Pseudorasbora > Pseudorasbora parva. The sequence continues at coordinate 5,334,937 of NC_090175.1, read as the reverse complement.
CTGTTTTTAAAGAGTTTCTTCTAAATCAGACCAAAGGTATTTTTTTATTGATCTCACATTACATTATAAACAGGATGATGATGATGAAGAAGATGATGAAGAATAATCCTCCAGATGCCGCTGTGATCACGATCACATTCCTACCAGCACCATGATGAACTGAAAGAGGAAGATCCTCATGATTAACTCTCCAAACTGATGAATGATGTGAAGATACAGGAGTGTGTTAATAAAAGCTTCACCTGTGACAGTTACAGCGTCTGATCTCTGAGATCCATGTTGATTGTGAGCCTGACAGTAGAAGCGTCCACTCTGTAGTGCACTGAAACTCTGTCCAGATCCAACAGCTGAGGCTTCATTCTCCTTAAACCAGCTGAAGTTCAGAGCAGGAGGGTTTGAATCACTGCTGCAGCTCAGAGTCACTGAATCTCCCTCCACTATTACACCAGATCCACTCATCAACACTGAGACGCTCCTGGGTGGGTCTGAAAATGACAAAAAAATATTAAATCATCTCATTAAAACACAATCTCTTTTTTAAAAAGAACTAATGAATCTGTACTCACACATGACATTGAGATGAACATCAGGCGATGTGTGAGTGTGTCCGTGTACAGCACAGCTATATCTGCCTGCATCCTCTCTTCTGACTGACTGCAGCAGGAGTTCATTGTTTCCGTCTCTTCTCTCAGTTAATGGCTGTGAGTTTCTGGACCAGATGAATGTTGCTCTGTCAGTCAGAGTGCAGCTGCTTTTACATGTCAGACGGACTGAATCTCCCTCTGTCACTCTCTCAGGAGACTCCACCTGAAGATCTGAACACAACACACACATTATATCTAGTGCTGCTGTCATACACTGATTATTATTCAACATAATGCACAGAAGAAGAGATAAACCTCATGAAACTCACCTGTGACAGTAAGAGTCACTCCTGGAGCACCAATCCATCTCCCACCAGCTTTATCAGTGATGACTCTGAAATAGTACTCGCGTGAATCCTTCAGTGTCACATGACTCAGTCTGACGGTGCAGCTCTGCTGTTTATCTCCCAGATACTGAAGCCTCTGACTGTATTCAGGGTCCTCAGACAGATCTGGAGGCTCTACACCCTTTTGAATAGGGCCTTTGGTCCAGAACACGTTCATGATCTGATGTCCAGTAGGGTATGTATAAGAGCATCTCATTATCACTGTTGAGTCCTTTAGTGCACAGATGTGTGAAGGACTGTAACTCACACCCCAATCAGCACTAGAAACCCCTGAAACACAGAATTCATCACATTATGAACATGTTTTATCAGTTACAACACACCGTGGATAATTTTTTACTGCTTGAAAATAGTAACTCTTAACAGGAAATATAATCTCATCTTCTCAGAATTGAGTTATAATGAAGTGTGAAGTTCTTCATCAGTTTTGACAGAGGGTGTTTCAGAAAAGCAGAAATAAATGTACAGAGAGAAGCAAGAGATAAGTCAAGAACAACACGATACACTCTCAGATAATGAAATATATAAAAAACCAGACTAGGAACATAATCAAAATACACAGTAGCATTAAAATGAGAGTCTTGTAGCTTTTAGTTATTGTCCATCAGCTCTGAGCTCATTTATATACATGTGAACCGAAACATATTTAACACACACACACACACACACACATTCACTTCTGAGAACTGGAGCCAAAAATATTCATGATCTGGTGCTACAGTGTAAAATCCAACGCTGTTCTTACTAAGACTTTTTTAGTGAACTTTACTTAATGTCCAATAATTTGTTGACCTTACTTAAAATAATTTAGTAATCTGAACTGTTTGCATGCTATGCCTTTGTTACTTAGAAAACCCAAGTAAACATTACTTGACTGGTTTGAGTACCATTTTGCCAAAGGAAAAAAAAAAAAACAGGTGGGCGGGCAAAAGGTTGAGGCGGGGCAATTCTAAATAGACTTTTCACTCATTTCCTCCACTTCTGCAGTCATCATTCTTCTTAGTTGCATTCACTCATTTTCCAGTCATCTTGAATGTTATTGAAAATACAACTAAATACTTTGGCAGAGCATCACATAAGCTGACTTCATAAATTTATGTTGATTTCCTAAAATATCTCACCATTATGGTGATGAGTGTTCCCTTTGGTTGGGCACTTGGAACTTAATTTATATTTCTATAAATTATCTCTACACATAAAGATAAAAATGTAATACCAATTAATGATCTTTTAACATTTTATTGCAAACGCTTCTGACAAATCTTTAATTGTGTTGATATAATGCCTCTATATATGTGTCAATATCCAACAATAGACTATGCTTGAGTCACACACAGACTTCAACATTCAGCATGCAAAACACAACAATGGTAACATTTTTTTTTTTTTTTTACACTTAATAAGACCATTTATTGGGGTTATACTGACAAAAGACAGCAAATAAAATGGTAAAATAATGCCAAAAATAATAAAACGGAGTTACGATTGCCCTGTGATTAATTTATTCATGCTGCAATGCATTCTGGGAGTACATTTCCTCAGCTCACAGATAGAATTATGATGACTTGAATGGTTTAAGTAAGCACAACTTGATGCAATTAAGCTTACTTAACTGAGTGTTGAGTTCAGCTTACTTGAGAATTTTAAGGCAATCAGTTTCCACACATTCTTCTATAGACTTAAAATAAACAAGCTTTTCGAACTCACTAATCTTAAGATTACTTTGCTTAATTTTTTTGAGGCAACAAGTTTGCATACTTTTTTAAGTAAGGACAACTAATCACATTTTACAGTGTACAGTGATTTCCGTCCAATCAAAAGCTCTGAACAATGAGAAAGTCCCTCCCCTTAAACCACATGACACTGACTAGAAGAAAAAGACTGTTGGACATTTCTAGAAGCGACAAGCGTTTGACACATTCAGCCCAAACTTCCTGTTTCAAAGGGAAATATGTGAGTGGAGGACAGAAGGAAGTGTTGATCAGCCGCTCATGAGGCCTTTAGTAAAACATCAGAGTGTTTGTAATGTGAATGTAACAGAGACTCACCGTGAATCATGAGCAGAAAGATCAGAGGAAGAGGAGGAGCCATTCTGACCGACATCAGCATAAAATACATCTATAATACAGCATTAAACATCACTCATATACTCATAAACAGTGTGTGTTCATCACCCTAAACAGCTCTTAGTGTTAGTGAGATCTTTGCACATCTGGAGATTATTAATGCTCAACATCAGTGTGTGTGAATGAACTGATCATTAGATGAACAGAAGATATTTCTCATGTCAGGAATCATGTGTTATATGAGCTTCATCTATAGAAATAATCATCAGTTTTCATTTAAGTAAGAGTGTGTTTGTCTTACCGTGTTGAAGCTCATCAGATCAACAGCAACTGAACGACTGACGGTTTAACACACGCTCTTTTAGCTTCAGGCTGATGGACCGTGTGTGGTTAACACTGATATTACAGAAATATCAGCGTCTCTTCCTCAACAAGAGAACAACATCACTAAATTAAACCTAACTAACTACAGAATGATATATTTGTAAGTTCATTTGAATATATTTAGAGGTGTTTAGAGAATAGGATTGTGTAATCAGATGTTCTGATGGATATTTCACACTTATTATAAAGACTTGATGTTCCCTTTCGATATGGTTCAATCTCATTGCATCAGTAACTAGCCACGTTTACATGCACACTTTTTTTGTCATTCTGATTAAAATCATCCGGATTGAAAGATGTGGACTGTTTACATGAGACGATATCCAAACCGATCTGGTGTTTACATGTGCTGACTTTCAATCGCAAATCAATCAACACCGGATGTGAAGCGCCACGCCACGTCTCTAAAATTCAAACACAGTTTTCAACTGAGTGTAAGCACACCAGCGGCGGCATTCGGTGCCTGTCTGCGGCAACCCAGGAAGTTGTTCAAAATCCAAAATATTATATTTCCCTCACATCTGATCAAATCTGATCAATGTACTGATTTGACCCTGTGTGTTCACGGATGCAATAGCAACTCTCAACGACCACCAGGACTTATACGGTTAAAAAAAATCTTTTTATTTGTTGTAAAGTGTAATAATCATCTCAGAAAAATAAATTCTTCTGTCAGTTGAAGTAAAAAGTGCCTGGGACAAATGCTGTCAAGATGAGGTCATTATGTCAACATTATCTTCATAACTATATATAATTTAATTAAATGTTTAACGTAACCATCAGAAAAATGAACTTTCCTCTCTTGTCAGCATTATAGCCTGTGTGTGAGCGCGGCGCGCGGTCAGTGGTGAAAGCGCGCGCTGTGTATCACATAAGGACGCACACTCAAAAGTAATCGGTCGTTTACATGGTTACATTTTTCATTTGATCGGTTCATAAAAAGGTTTATCCCACCCCTCTCAAACCGATTACAATTTCATTCGGTTTGGGCATTTTTATTCCAAATGAGGTGTTTATATGGAGCATTTTCATTCAGATTTGACTTTTAAACCGATTACAGTGCTCCATGTTAACGCACCTACTGACACTAGTTTGTTCTTCGAATACTGAAGCCTGATTGGTTCACATCTATGCACCTGCACAGACAATTGGCTTTTCAGCCCACCGAAACGGACGAGGCCTGCTGCCTTTTTCCGTTGCGCTGAAATACATTTTCATCTGAATTTTCTCCTTTAAACCTCATCTGCGAGTGGAATGGTTTCTATTGGCCGCTCCGAGGAGCATTTTGATGACACTAAGTCTCTGGCTGCTTTTGACGCAGAGGACTGGGCGAACTCTGGCGATGACTCTGCACCTCACCCCTACCCCCGCCAGCTAAAGAGACAGATAAAGCCAGGCATCGGCAGGACTCGAAGGACTTGTGAAGGCCGTAGGGGAGTTGGTCTTGGAGTGATCACCCCAAAGGAGCCTGCCCATAGCTGCCTCAATTGATGGTCCTGCAGTCTAGGCACTACAAATTTAAGATTAATTGATTTTATTCCCATCAATTTCTTTTATTTTTGCGGTTTTATGTGACTTTTTAGTAGCTTGTTTTGTGATGTTCAGAGTTGATCTGTGTATCTGATATGCTGTTTGTCACGATTGTTGAGATTCATATGCTGATTATTGTTGTCTGTGTGTGTGTGTATGCGTCTAAAGCAACAAACAAGTTGCAAACTTTTTTTGTGCAGAATCTCATCCTATTAACTTCACAAGGGTCAAGAGCCCAACTAAAGCAAACACTAATCACCATAATGGTGACTTAAAAATGGTGACTCTTTCCTTTAGTGATTCTGCTTGTTATCATCAGGTGTTCATCACTAATGGTCAATCATCACTTAAAGGGTTACTTCAGCGATTAGCATATGGCTTTGTATCAGTAGAAACCCTGGAGAATATTCAAATTATTGTGCTTTCCCCCCTCATATCTCCCTGAGACAAGAGATTTATGCATTTTATTTCTGGAAAAATTCCTCCTATGATGCAAAATGACGATTTTTGCATCATAGGAGGAATGTTTGCCCTAAGGCTAAAGACTACAGCCAGCAGAGGGAGCTATTTCCGCATGTTTTGAATCTGCGCATGGGGGATGGGGAGATAACACTCAGCTGTCAGGGAGAGCTCAGCTTGCAGACAGGATCATTTAAACGGAGCTATGGTGAGCAATGTAAGTCTTTTAACTTCTCAAATTCATTTCTAGGAAAGTTTAGCTTGCAAAGGCATGAACTGAAACGCGTGCCAGACTGAACTCGCGTTGTGAATGTATGCCGTGAGTGTAGTCGCGATTACCTCAGCTCTCATCACTCCTGCAGTTAGTGCTCAGGGCTGTGATACTCGCGCGGTGACTCACTCATTATATTGAACACACACGTTCAGTTTTTAATTGTAGTGTCTTCTCTAACTCAGTCACAGAAATGAAGTTGGTTGTGTTGGGAATGGCCTCACAGGGCAGCGAAGCATTCTGGGAATTGTAGTCTTTCATCCCCATGGGACAAAAATACATTTTCTGTCTTTTCTCAGTCTAGACGACAACAAATTCAAAAATAATTTCACATTTCTACTGCATTGATGACCCAGTTTAAATACAGATTCATCTTCCCAGCGCTGAAGTACCCCTTTAATTAATCTCTTAATTATCTCATTACCTTTAACACTTCTTCAGAGTTACTTTTAACACTCTTGAGCGTGAAGTCAAAAAAACCTGAGGATAGTGAATTTAATTTAACACTGGAGTTTTTGCGTTGTACAGACTTTGGCATCTTCGATTATTGTGTCTCGACACTTGCAGCAGTGACGTCCATTAGAAGCAAGTGAATTTGAGGATTTACTTACTAATTTGCAGAACTTACAGTTCTTTAATTCTTTGAAGCCCAGACAAGTTTTAACTCATGAATATAATAAACTTTCTTAACGAAACTAACCAATCAGGATTGATTTTTCAAATGTCATTCACTTCCGTTAAAATGCGGCCTGAAGTGGGAAATACAAGAGATTGAGTGCTATTAAGGCGGACAGGGCCTGAAGAAAGCAGAAGAGATGCAGGGATGGATGTGTTCAGAATTATATTACAAACAATACATGATGGTGAATAATGAAGATTAATAATTGTGATTTCACGCACATCAAAGCTGATGTCAGAAGCAGGAGACAGCGACCTCTGGTCGTAGTTTGAGGGTTTGACCAAGCACATTTGAGACAATTACATATAAGCTTAGCACTTAAAGGGGAAGTTAATGAAGCTGATAATACTGAACACTTTGAGAACAAAACAACTATTTTTGTCCATAGTGAAGGCACACAATTATTATTTTGTTCAGTGTTTTGGGTAAAACTATCAAGTATTATTTACAAGCAGGAAATTATTTTAAAATGATAAAGAGACAAACACGTTTGAGTGTTTTTAAAGGTAGTTGTCACACCTTTAATCCAGTGAATATTTCTAAAATTATTTGTATTTTTATTAAAGTCTATTTAAAGTCACTTTCTGTATAAAGACACACCTTAAAATATTGGGTATCAAAAGCTATTGGACATCATCACTTTTTTTATAATGAAAGAAAACATACAATTCATCAAACGATGTCTTGAGTACACAGTTTATGCTTTCAGTTCTACTTTATTCAGCACTTAACTTGTGTATTAATATATCTCTGTGGTTTTACTGTGTTCAGTTGATACCCAACAGATGTTACAAAATTCAATAATAATTTTAAATTGGAGATTTACAAAAACTATTTTAATTTAAGACAATTTTTAATTTCTAGTTAATTTAACTAATTTCATTAAGCATTTTTTTTGCATCCGACATTAAACCACTTGAACACTTTTTTCCCTTTTTTTTTACATTATAGTTTGTAATATTTAACTTGTTTGAACATGAATATTAATCAGTAAATTATGCTTTTACCTGTTTCCCCAACACTCATACCAGTTACAAATGAACAGGATGAAACCAGCAGTAGGTTTTATGTTGTCAACAGCTTATATTTAACATGAGGATATGAGATGAGGCAATGCAAAGATTGTTAAAATAAACACTGGGTTCTGAGCACAGAAGTCTTGTTCTGACTCCTCTATCCAGTGGGCATGACAGATACAGAAATAGCCACAAAAAAAACATGCAATGTTGAAATTAATGAGATAATTAAGTGATGATTGAGCATTATTTATGAACACCTGATGTTAACAAGAATAATCACTGAAGGAAAGACAAACACAAGAACTACAACTGACTTCAGCCACAGCTTTAGATGAAATCAAATGAAGATAAACTGAAGACATTAAATCTCTGAAGATCTCAGCAGAGGATTAAACAACTCCCCAAACAGCATTACCAGCTTCACACATTACTAACCAGACTGACTTTATTTCTGTCAGACGACTACAGAAGCTCTTATTGAGAATTAACAGAGATTTAGATGTTGATGATTTATTGACAATGCTTTGTCACCATTATGGAGATCAGTGTCTGCTTTAGTTTGGCTCTTGACCCTTGACTTTTTAAAATTGTTTTTTTTCTGTTGGATGCTGTTTCACTTGCAAGTCGCTGTGTTCGAGCACTGGGGATTTTGCTGTGTGAATGTTCCCTGAAGGTTGGCCAAATAACATCCCACAACCCTTACAAATCCCACATTATGACTGTCTTGGGAACATACAATTTATAGTGGGGTAGAAGGCGTTTGATACTGCCCTTTTGATATTCTGATCTGTTAAATCTCTAAAAAAGTGTGTGTGTGTGTGTGTGTGTGTGTGTGTGTGTGTGTGTGTGTGTGTGTGTGTGTGTGTGTGTGTGTGTGTGTGTGTGTGTGTGTGTGTGTGAGAGACACAGGTTTAACGGTGTCACTGATCTCACATGTCTGAACCTGCAGCTTTATACAGTATAACGGCTCTTTTCCTAGCGGTTTATCAGGTTTCAGAAGCACCTGCTTCACTCGTGTGTGTCGCCAGCATAAACACACTTGCTCTGGTGTGCAGATATTGCAGAAGTTAAGGCTTGTGTTTAATGATCTTCGGGCAGGTTTGTATGACTATCTGAAGCGTTTGTGGAGTAATTTCAAACCAGTATATTTATTTAATAAATGTTAGAATGAAAACTTCATGAAAATATGTAAAGAAAGTCATTTGAACAGTGTTTCACGTATATAAATATGATTCAGTGCTTCACGTTGATGGTTCATGTGGACTATTGGTTACATAAAATAGTCTGATTTGCAGGCTTTATTTGATATTTCTGCTTATTATTCAAAAAGATTAACGGTACATTCTCTTCCTCAGATTGTGTTTGCTGAGACTGCTGGTCTGTTTTCTCTTCATGTTATGTTTACTTTTTGTCCGTGTTTGATAAGCAGCATTTGACGAGGGTGCGGAGACTTCAGTAGCAAAAGGGGCGGAGACTTCAGTGGCGGGGCCTTCAGCAGTGGAAGGGGCGGGGCCTTCAGCTGCAGAAGGGGCGGAGACTTCAGTGGCAGAAGGGGCGGGGACTTGAGTGGCGGGGCCTTCGGCAGTGGAAGGGACGGGGCCTTCAGCTGCAGAAGGGGCGGAGACGTCAGTGGCAGAAGGGGCGGGGCCTTCAGCGGCAGAAGGGGCGGAGACTTCACCATCTGGAGAAGTGTGATTGGTCTCTGTGTGATCACTCCGCTCAGGCGCTGGACTTTGGACTGGGGTGGGAAGGTTTGTTATTTGCTCATGAGACACACTTGAATCAGAATGACTGATGTTTGAGTTTCTGCCGAGCTCTGAGACGCCGGACTGAGCCAGCTGACAGAGAGCAATCGCAGCCGTCTTCTCTACAGATAAATCATCGTCCTCGGGTGACGTCACAGCACTCATAATCCCCTCGTGTGATTGGCTGGAAGACATGGACAGGTTCAGAGGACTGTCTCTCCTGGAGAGGTTGAGAGGAACTAAAGCGGGGTCATCAGATCTGTCCTTCCCCCCTCGCTCTCGCTCCATCTCTCTGAATGCAGACCACCTGCACACAGACAAGGGCATAAGTCAATTTATTAATACATGGGATTATGTCTTTCATTTATTATTATAAACTATTTATATATGTATTTAGTAAAGTTAATTATATAAATAAGTTATAATTAATTTAATATTATGATTTTAATATTTAGCAAAATTCTAATTATTACACATTAATTATTTATTAATAGATTATTTTTTACAATTTATTATAATTTTTTTTAAATCTGACCTAAATTATAATTTATTTTAATTTTAAAATGTATTAAATTATCAATAGTAATAATTTGTATAATTATTATTTTATGATAAATAAATTATAATAATTTAATACAAACTTTTATAATATTTGTAATAATTATTATTAATAATAATAATAACTTGTAAAAATATACTTTTATGTAAATTTTTATTTAAATTTTGTTTTCAATTTATTCATGATACCTTGTAAAAACTGATATGTATATATAATAATATATTATGTATAATAAATATTACAATGATTAATTTAATAAATAATTTAAAAAATATTTAGCACTCATGGAGAATTTTTCATTTGATTAAATTATTTTGTAAAATAAAAAAAATATTTATTAAAAATATAATGAAATTGTAGAAGATCTGATCACAGGGAGATTGTATTCATATGTAATTTTAATATATAGTATTATGGATAAATTGAAAAATTGTTATATTTATATAAATGTTAAAACTAATCATTTAAGAAATAATTAATTTGTACTCTGAACAAATGGAGATTTTTTGTTTTATTAATTTATTTTATAATTATTTTTTTAATTTAATAATTTGTAGAGCTATATATTATAAAGAAATCATAATAAATGAATTGCATTTAATCAGCGATTAATTTGTGGATCTGAAATATAGTAATTGATTTAATTGGGATGTTCTGACCTCTCAGGAACACTCCTGTCCTCTTGAGGCTGTGAGGCCACACCCCTCTCTTCTGATTGGCTGGCTGGCACCCCATGTGACGGCTGCTGGGATTGATCAAAGTGTCCGTCGGGTGATCCGGTGGCGGAGCGTCCCATCTGCAGACTCACCTGAACCTCCTTCAGATCCGCTACGAGCGCGTACGGATCATACGGGAGCCGCAGCGGAGGGTAGTGTCCGTAGCTGGGAGTCGGGATCGGGTAATAGCACCTGAAATACTCCTCCGTCATTGGAGACGTCACGGACGAGAACAGCGGAAAAAGCCTGTGAGTGTCCAGGACGTATGGGTGAGGTACCGGCTCGTAGATGTAAGGGTTATAGTGAGGATAGAAAGGTAAATGAAACCCCGGATAGTACGGGAAAGCCTCCGCTCTCTCCACCAGGTGGGGCTTGTTTTGGAGGGCGGGAGAAAAGGAGACCGGAGGCCTCCAGACGGACACGGGACTGTGAGGTCGAAGCGCCTCTGGTTTGCACACAGGCGAGGCCATTTCCGTCAGTGAAGACGGTGATGGATCCGCTTTGATTTCCTCGGGCTGTGTGGCGTCCATGTCCTCATCCGTGTAACCGCAGAGGCTGCTTTCCTCCGCCGTGGAGCTGACCTGTCTGGAGCGGATGGAGCTGGATTTGTCGCACAGATTGTACTTCATGTGGTTGAACAGGTGGGATTTCTGGTTGCAGGTGAAGGGACACTGGAAGCACTGGTATCTGAACGGCTTTCCGGCCGGACGCGGGACATAGTGAGGCTTCTTGGGTTTGCGTTCTTTGTCTGGGATGTTCATCCTGAGGATGGAGAAATATAAGACGGTCTTGTTTGCAGAGGAGGAGGATGGATGTGTTTCAACCAAGCACACATTAAAGACCCTATAAAGAGAATGATTGAATACATTAATACACACACACACACACACACACACACACACACACACACACCACCTTAAACCCACCCATCACAGGAAACATTCTGCATTTTTACTTTCTCAAAACAACTCATCCTGTATGATCTATAAGCCTATAAGTGTGTTGTTCATTGGACAAACAGTCTTTAGTATATTATATCCTCTTTCTAATAGTTGAGATTTGCATTAATGGTAAAAGCAAATTTGTCCATTATTTATATGACATTTACTGGTTATAATCTCTTTTAATGATGTATCTTTACATGCTTCCATTCAAAGGTTTGTGACCTGAGGCTGTATTTGTGTGATCAGAAATACAGTAGTTGTGAAATGCAAACCTGATTCCAAAAAAGTCGGGACACTGTACAAATTGTAAATAAAAAAGGAATGCAATAATTTACATGGACTCAAATCTCATAAACTAGAATATATAGAATATAGATAACATATCAAATGTTGAAAGTGAGAAATTTTGAAATGTCATGCCAAATATTGGCTCATTTTGGATTTCATAAGAGTTACACATTCCAACAAAGTTGGGACAGGTAGCAATAAGAGGCTGGGAAAGTTAAATGTACATATAAGGAACAGCTGGAGGACCAATTTACAACATGATTGGGTATAACAAGAGCCTCTCAGAGTGGCAGTGTCTCTCAGAAGTAGTCACTTTATATGTCAAAGAAGACATATCTAGACATGATCCAGAAGCGCAGGCGTTTTCTCTGGGTCAAGGCTCATTATAATGGACTGTGTAAAACTGGAAACTGTTCTGTGGTCAGACTAATCAAAATGTGAAGTTCTTTTTGGAAAACTGGGATGCCTAGTCATCCGGACTAAAGAGGACAAGTACAACCCAAGTTGTTCTTAGCGCTCCGTTCAGAAGCTGCATCTCTGATGGTATGGGGTTCATGAGTGTGTGTGGCATGGGCAGCTTACACATCTGGAAAGGCTCCATCAATGCTGAACGGTATATCCAAGTTCTAGAACAACATATGCTCCATCCAGACGTCGTCTCTGTCAGGGAAGACCTTGCATTTTCCAACAATGCCATGACAATGCCAGACCACATTCTGCATCAATTACAACATCATGGCTGCGTAGAAGAAGGATCCGGGCACTGAAATGGCCAGCCTGCAGTCCCAACCCGATCACATAAATGCGTATAAATAGTACGAGTGTGCAATGTCGTGGAATGTATACGGCAAAACTCATTTTGGCCTGCATATGATACACACTTTATGGCGTATAGATGACACGCTCTCTAGGGTAGGTTTAGGGTAGTGGGGTGGGGGGTTCGTATGTATAATACACCATAAAGTGCGTATCATATGCACGCAAAAATTAGTTTTGGCGTATACATTCCACGACATTGCACACTCGTACTATTTATACGCATTTTTCGTGAGATCCAGCTGGCAGTCCAGATCTTTCACCCATTAGAAAACATTTGGCGCATCATAAAGAGGAAGATGCGATAAAGAAGACCTGAGACAGTTGAGCAACTACACTGTAAAAAGTAATTGTTGAATCTACTAAAGAAAAACTTGTAAAATTAACTGATTTTGGAAAATTTGTTGATTTAACTTGAATATACTGAGTATTGTGAACTTTTAGGTGGATGCGATAGCTAAACTATGCAAGTTTAGTACATTGTACTTAAGAATGTTGAGTGTGTTGTACTACATGCATGTTCACACAGTTAAATCCAACAGCTGTTCTTACTAAGACTTTTTAGTAAACTTAACTTAATGTACAATAATTAGAATTTACTTAAAACTATTTAGCAATCTGAATTGTTTGCATGCTATGCCTTTGTTACTTAGAAAACCCAAGTAAACATTACTTGACTGGTTTGAGTACCATTTTGCCAAAGGAAAAAAACACACTCAAAAAACAGGTGGGCGGGCAAAAGATTGAGGCGGGGCAATTCTTAATAGACTTTTCACTCATTTCCTCCACTTCTGCAGTCATCGTTCTTCTTAGTTGCATTCACTCATTTTCCAGTCATCTTGAATGTTATTGAAAATACAACTAAATACTTTGGGAAAGCATCACATAAGCTGACTTCATAAATTTATGTTGATTTCCTAAAATTTCTCACCATTACGGTGATCAGTGTTCCCTTTGGTTGGGCACTTGGAACTTAATTTATATTACTATAAATCTCTTCCTATTGATGCAGCAATGCAACACGAAATCACAGATTTCAAAGGAAGGGAAGTAATAAGTATATATATATATATATATATATATATATATATATATATATATATATATACATATATATATATATATATATACATATATATATATATATATATACACACACATATATATATATATATATATATATATATATATATATAAATAAATGTTATACCAATTAATGATATTTTAACATTTTATTGCTAACACTTCTGACAAAATTTTAATTGTGTTGATATAATGACTCTATATTTGTGACATTATCCAACAATTTACCATGCTTGAGTCACACACAGACTTCATTATTCAGCGTGCAAAACACAACAATGGTAACATTTTTTTTTTTACACTTAATAAGACCATTACAAGTTCATTTGCTGTCATTATTGGGGTTATACTGACAAAAGACAGCAAATAAAATGGTAAAATAAAGCCAAAAATAATAAAACGGAGTTACGATTGCCCTGTGATTAATTTATTCATGCTGCAATGCATTCTGGGAGTACACTTCCTCAGCTCACAGATAGAATTATGTCGACTTGAAGGGTTTAAGTAAGATCAACTTGATGCAATTAAGCTAACTTAACTGAGTGTTAAGTTCAGCTTACTTGAGAATTTTAAGGCAATCAGTTTCCACACATCCTTCTAGTAAAATGAACAAGCAGACATTAAAAGAACTAGTTAAAAGAACTATTTTGTTTGAGTTCTGCTTACAAACCCCAACTTATATATGTAAGTTGGCTGAACTTTTGAATTTGAGTTACTTGTACTCAGGTTTTATGGTAACCTCTACAAATACACAAGATAACTCTACAAAGTAGTAGTAAGTATTTTCAAGTCAAAAATGATGACCTAATTTGCTTGAAAATTTTGAGGCAATCAGTTTCCACAGCTTTTCCAAGTAAAGTCAACTTATTACTTTTTACAGTGTAGAAGCCTGTATTAGACAAGAATGGGACAACATTCCTATTCCTAAACTTGAGCAACTCGTCTCCTCAGTCCCCAGACGTTTGCAGACAGTTATAAAAAGATGAAGGGATGACACACAGCGGTAAACATGGCCTTGGCCCAACTTTTATGAGATGTGTTGCTGCCATGAAACTTAAAACTTATTTTCCCCATAAAATTATACATTTTCTCAGTTTAAACATTGGATATGTCATCTGTTGTATTCTGAATGAAATATTGAAATTTGAAACTTCGACATCTTTGCATTCTGTTTTTTTTTCTTCACAATTTGTACAGTTTTCAAACTTGTATGGAAACGGGTTTGTATTATTACAATTATGAATAACGGTTTTCTATGTGAATATATTTTTTTTAAATGATATACACTAAACCTAAATCTTCCATTTTAATGGAAACATTTAATCTTACTTTAATCTTCTATATGATGGTTAATGATTGAGTTCTTTTTATTAATTAAACAATAAATAATTAAACAATAAATAAAAACAAGATGTACAGAGGGGTAACGAGGTTAGAGGAACGCTCAGGGAGTGTTAGAATAACGTTAGAGCAATGCTACAATAATGTTTGGTGAGCGTTAAAGAAATGTTAAAATTACATTTTATAAACCAAAATTGAACATTGTATTTCCGTTGAGAGAACATTACTTGCTAACCAAAAACGTTTGGGGAACGTTAGAATAATGTTAAAATAGCATTGGGGAACGTTAAAGTAACATTAGAATATTGCTCTACAAACCAAAAACAAACATGTTTCCATTAAGAAAACTTTCCTGGCTAATCAAAAACAAACCATAAAACATTCTGGAAACGTTAAAATAACGTTAGAGCAATGTTGAAATAACATTGGTGAACAGTAAAGCAACATTAGAATAACGTTCTACAAGCCAAAAACTAACGTTCAGAAAACTTTCCTGGCTAACCAAAAACAAACCATTAAAGAGCGTTGTGGGAACCAGTAACTGTTAGTTGTTCACATCAGCTGATGTGCGGGTGATTTGAATAATAGCTGTCCCGTGTTGGATGTTCAGACTGGTGTTTGAATAAGCGCTGTAAACTCTAGCCTGAGGTAAGGGCGTCTGAGGGCGTGTGTGTGTGTGAAGCTCCTCGGCTGTATGAAAATGAGGCGTGCGGCTGGTCCTGCTGGTTTGCATGAGCTTCGGCCCAGACGCTGCACGCAGGGCACGTTATTTCACTTTTTCGTCTCCTTTCTTAAGCCAGATTTTGCCTCGCAGGAACTCTTCTGTGTCGCACCCGTGTGTCGCAACATGTCGTCGGGCAGGTTTTGCTTGTTTTATGAGTCGATGTCACTCAATAATCCCTGTTACATTTAACTACTACAACTGCTTCAATTAAAGATGTTACAAGTACACGTGCGTGTCTAACTTAGCCTGCACAACATTTCACTGCTACAGTTACTTACCGCGGTAAAATCACAGTATAATTAATACAGGATGTCTAATGTGTGTACTTTAACGGTTGCGGTTCTGTTATTTATAGAATTGTTTATTTTAGTTGCCGTGAGACGGTCTCTCTCTCTCTCTCTCTCTCTCTCTCTCTCTCTCTCTCTCTCTCTCTCTCTCTCTCTCTCTCTCTCTCTCTCTCTCTTCTCAGTGTTATTTGGACTCATTTGTTTGGCTTATTTTCTCTGGTAAATGTTGAAATGTAATGTAATAGAGTGAGGTTCGCTCTTACCTGTCAGCGCGCGCAGGTCCTGTGACAGGTGTTCTGTCAGACCGGCTCGACCCGTCCGCGGGTCACGTGTGCAGGGGGCGGAGCTCCGCGTCTGTTTGAGGGGCCGCGGGGACGCGCAGCACACGCGCGCGCCTGCAGACACTGAACAAAACATCAGCAGGAGCACGAGTCCATAAAACTGACGACCCTTCAGTGTTCAGCTCTAAAATAAACTTTGTCTTAATGTGAAGAACATTTGAATAAATGCTGTAGCCTGTTCCTCATGGGTTGGTTTGAGAGACTGTGTGTGTGTGTGTGTGTGTGTGTGTGTGTGTGTGTGTGTGTGTGTGTGAGAGAGAGAGAGAGAGAGAGAGAGAGAGAGAGAGAGAGAGAGAGAGAGAGAGAGAGAGAGAGAGAGAACTGAAAAATACACAAAGCACAGACAACCAGACGATTCAGATTCACATCTTCATTATTATGAGGAGCTTAAAAAATATATAAAAATACACTCAGAAAGAAGAAAGAACAGGACATCCAGAATCAGCTCAGAGCTATTGAAGAATCGGTCATTTCCAGCAGTTTCTG